>NC_137904.1:33917546-34206896 GCF_963455335.1 Martes martes | reverse complement strand
CCTGGGCCTCTCTGGCTACTTGTGTATCTCTCTTTCTTTCTGTCAAATAAATAAATAAAAAAACTAAAAAATAAAAAAATAAAAAAGAAGACCCTGCTGGTCTGGAGGAGCAAGGTATGTGTCAGGGAGGGACACTGATGATGTCACTAACAGGAACATGAAAGAGACAAACTTATTTTTTTGAAATGCCCTTTACCTCTCAGAACGGAATTTGATTCTTGGGATAATCAGTTACTAAACTCATTGCTGATTCATGACCTCTATAAAACAGGGTCTAACCTGCCCTCCCTTCCCAATGCCAGTAGTTTACACTATTACATTTTCTTCTAGAAGCCAGGTTTCCAAGCTCGAGGGCTGCCTTGTCAGGGGAGGACAGGGAGATGCAGACTTAGTATTTATAGCATATCCCTCCTTAGGAATTCCAGGAAAGTAAGCTGACCTCTCAGTTCAGAGGAACCTTGAACTTGACACTGTTCTCCCCAGTTTGGCTCTCTAGGCTTAAGGCAGATGTGGGGGCTCAGGGAAGGGTAGAAAGAAGAGTTTCTTGGATCCTGAAGGTGGAGTCATGAAACACCTTAGAGCGGATGCCACCAGTACAAGAAGTGGTTTTGTCTCCTCGGCCTCTGTCCAGCCTGTTCATGGCTGAGTGCCGAAGCCAAAATTTGGTCAAACTCTTTCCCGGACTCCCAGCTGGGTCTTCCCTGTCCTGGGTTACGGGCAAATTTTCTACTTACTAAATGTGCTTTGTGATCTCAGTTACTGGGAGGCAAAAAAAAAAAAAAAAAAAAAAACCAACCCACTGCTAAACAGGGAAGCAACTGAAACCCAAAATGCCAACATGTCTAGTCATGGTGACACGGTGAGGCACTATCTATTCATTCATTAACACTCCATTCACAAATATCTATTCCCTGTCCACTACACGCAGCTGTGATGCAAGGGCTTTTGGGTCTAGAAGCTTCCTTCAAAACAGGACAGAAGAAACAGTGGTGGTTGGAATGGTTAGGAAGGGGAAAGTGCCCTCAGTCCACAAGGATACTGCTCAGTACAGCCTGGAGGCAGGGTCTCCATGGAGACCTCTCTCCGGTGGGTATCTCAAAGAGGGGCGTGAAGGACGCGATGGAGCCAGGGGGTGAGTAAAGCAATTACAAATACTGTCAGCACTGGCCCCTGAGGAGGGGTGAGGACTGGAAGACAGAGCAGCAACCCTCCTCTGCACCTCATCGCAGAGACCATCTCCGGGACCTGACTCCACTCCATGGAAGCCAGGGCCGCCTCCCCGCTGTGGGGCAGGCAGTTCGGAGAGCAAGGAAATCATCAAAGGCTCCGGCAGCAGGAACACTCCAGCTATTTGACAGTGGAAGACAGATTTCCTCTAAAATGTCCCTTGAAAGGTGGCTCATTTACCTTCATGGGCCCCAGGAAAGCCTGAGATAGGTGTCATCCAGGAAACCCAGAGTCTTTAAGATCAGCACGGTTTAATGCAGCATCAGAGCCGTAGGTCAGACCAAGAAACGACTTCCTGACTGTAAGGGCTTATTGGACCATGAAAGAGGACTCCCAGAGAGACTGTGAAATCGCCTTCTCTCAAAGTGTTTAGGTTCCCGTTTCCTTGGGCGGAGGACGGACAGCCAGCCCAGGGGCAGCGCTAAGAGACTATCAATTCTCAGACCCTTCCTCCTGCTCAGGAGGTACATCCCAGCTGAAGAACTGAGGCTCCGCACCTCTCTGGTTGGAGAGTTTTGGAAAGCAGGTGAAAATAGCCAATAATATATTTAAAAAAAAATTTTTTTTTTGCTCTCTATTTCTCATCGGGCTCCCTATATTTGGGGGTTTTTTAATTGAGGTATAATTGACATAGAACATTATGTTAGTTTCAGGTGTGCAACATAATGATTCTTTATTTTTACATATTGCAAAATGATCACCCCAAGAAGTCTACTTAACATCTGTTTTCATGCCTCATTTCAAAGTATTGGTTTTCTTGTGATGAGGACTTTTAAGATCTACTCTCTGAGCCATTTCCCAGCAGGGGACGAAACATTACTAACCACAGTCCCCATGCCGTACTTAAATTGTTCTTAAGTACTCAGGTGCAACCAGTACAGGATGAAAACCTTCACGTTTTACTTTTTTTAATTGTATTTTTAAGAGATGGGTCAACCAAATAGCAGGCTCTAGATCTTCAAATGCTGAAGAAGAAATATTCTCAGCCTGGAAGCCAGTTCACTATTTTAAATATGTGGGGTTTCTCCAGCTTTGCAACAGCTGTAGGATATAAAATAAAATCTCTCCAGTTTCTCTCTAGTCCCTGGGAAACCCAAAAGTATCAAATGGTAAACAAGGATGGTGGGTGGTGGGCGGTGGGAGTGGGGGAGGGGGTGTGGCAGGTGGGAGTGGGGCAGAGTACACTTTATTTTCCTTGTGGAGCATTTTCTAAAATATCACTTGTAAAACTGGGAGCCCCTGGAGACCTCTAGATTTCAACATCAGCAGAACATCTGAGAGCTTTGGAAATGCCCCCCAGAATTTGAACGCAGGCTTCCTGGGTGATGTGGTCAGATTCAAAGGGGTTGTGCCTCCCGGCAGCTGGGCACTGACCCTCTCTGGTTGAAGAGGGAGAAAGGGCAGGAGGGTGGGGGAGGAGGTGCCCTTTCCTCTGGATTTGTGACCCTTCTTTAGGATAATTCTTACTGAGTTTATAAGCACAATTGCTATATCGGGGTGGATGCCACAGCCTACCGGGTTACATGAATTCATGTATTTAATGCCTATTTTGGGGTCACTTACATTGCTCCAGGGTTGGTGCTGGGCTTCTGACAATGGAACCAAGTGGCCCTACTCTTGCCTTCTCTCTCCGCTAGCTACATCCCCACCGTTGAAGCCTTAGAGAGCACAGAACTAGTCCCTCATTCATTCATCCACTCATTCATTCACCAGGTCCTCCATTGTATTCAGTAAGTACTCACGGCTCTCCTCCTGAGAGCTAAAAATGCAGCAAGACACAAGACACCTAATGTCTTGTTTCCATGGGTCTAGTGGCAGGAGACTCATAGGCAAAACCACAGATAGATAAAATGCTTATATTTACTTAGAAAGATTACGTTATGTTTTATATACAAGCTGTGTGTATATCTATAATATATATGTAATATATGCTATATATATTTATATGTATATACACAATTATATACATATACACAATATATAGGTATACAGCTGTATACCTATATATTATATATATATATCTATATACACAATTTCAAATGATGATAAGGTCTCTGCTGCAAACCAACCAGGCCCAGGTAACAGAGTGACTGCGGTGGCGCCCGCATTAGCTCAAGTGGGTGGGAAAGGCCTCTCTGTGACAGCCAAAATCTGCATGCCAAGGAAGTAGCTGCCCCCTACAGATCAGAGGAGGATGCTGCTCCAGGCAGAGGGCCTAGCAGGTGCCAAAGCCAGGAAGGAGCTTCACATGTTCGAAAAGCAGGAAGAAGGGCAGCATGGCTGGGGCAGGGGGAAGGACAGATCTAGAAAGAACCATGTAGATACGGTTGGGACCTAACCCAGCATCAGCCCCGGGGAAGAAAGGTAGTCATCACTGCGTGCAATTTCCAGCTTTACGGTTAAAGCAAGTGTGTCTCCATAGCAAACGTGACTTGCTCAGAACGACACAACTATTAAGGGTAGAGCCAGGACAGGTCCCTGTGCCTGCGAGTCTCTCTTCTGTGTTCATTGCACGTGTCACATCCGTCACGGCTCACATGTGGGCAGCACCGGCCCTGCGCGTGTCCTACCCACGAAGACAACACAGCACATCATGGGGAGAGGCAGGATTGGAAAAAACAAAAGCAACCAGGAGTGGTAAAAGAGCAATGAAGACCCCAGACTTCTGTGCTAGCCAGAGCTGGCCTCGAGTTCAGAGCGTCCCTTAGAAGACCTACGACCTTGGGGACATTCCGTCATTTAACCTTCCCGACCCTCAATCTTGCCATCCATCAAGTGGGGCAACCGCATCTCATGGATGGACTGTGGGGACAGTGTGAGGCAGCACATCTGGAAGGCTGAGCACCACGCCTAGTACATACAGGAGCCCCTGGTACATGTTCATTGTTAGAGGGTTACTACAGCCTAGCGGAGCTTCCCTGATCATGCTGGAGAAAACACCCACACTCAGACGCTGCAAACATGACGCTTCTTGGTGCCCTCACCGCATATTTACTGACCACCTCTCCTGTGGCAGGAACGGCGCTGCTCACGGGCAATGCCACAGGGAACCAAGCAAATGTGATTCTGCCAGTATGTGAGATGGGCATCTATTGATGTCACCACACAAAGTGCAGAGTTGCAGTCGCAAGAAGTGTTAGGACAACAAGGCTTGCGGGGCTTGGAGAGAGCTTCAGGAGGAGAGGGTCTGGGTGGGGAGATGAGCACAGGCCTCCCTGAAAAAATAAAGCCTGAGATGCAACATGAATGACAAGCTAGAGGTCACCGGGCAAAGGACAAGAGCAAAGAACAGTGTTCCAGGCAGAAGGGAATAGCATGTGCCAAGGCCCTGGGGAGGCAGGGGTATGGTGGATGGGAGTAGCCAGAGGAAGCCAGAGTGGCTGCCAGAGGGTAGGGACGTAACAGAAGAGGAGGACAGAGGCAGAGGACTGACCACTAATGGTCTTGCCCCAAGACTCAACTCAAAATGAATGGTAGGGAGCCTTAAAGGAGATCGAAACAGGAACATAATCTTGTCATTCGCTCGAACACTTACTGGGCACGTGTATGTACAAAACACTGTTCCAAGCAGTGTGAGGATCAGGAAGACGCCCCGGGCTCAAAAGCTCTTGGAGAAGAGTGGAGCAGACAGGTGCCTTAGTGAGAGTTGATTATAGAAGGAAGAGTGCTGGACTTGGATACCATTGGCATGGGTTCAAGTCCCAGCTCGGCCCTTTGTGGAAAAACCCAGAGTTCCTTAAGAATGGATTAAACCATTCTTTAAATTAAACCATTTAATTAAGAATTAAACCCCAGGTTTAATCACCTTGGGGTCCCCAGGTCCTGGCCTACAGGAGGATGGACAAACCTGAGACCATCGTGTCACTTCGGGTAATCTCCATAAGGCCTTACATTTCATTAGTGCTTCATCATCTTTAAGGACCTTTCACATTCTGGATGTTCTTTTATTTTCACACCATCCCTGTGAGATGGATTCAGGATTGGCTACATAATTTATGAGGCCCAGTGCAAAATAAGAATGTGGGGATTTTCATGCAAAAATTAGTACGAATTTCAAGATCGTGACAGCAGAGTGTTAAACCAGGGGCAGCATCGTTGAGAGTACAGGGTCCTGGGTCTGCATGCACATCCATGAGAAGCCAGCCCTGGGTAAACTCAATTTTACTCATGTTACAGGTGCAAGGTAAGGGGCTCTGTCAGTGTCACTCAGCTGGCAACGGAAAAAGAATAAACCCCCGCCCTCTGATTCCAGGTCCAGGATGCTTCCTGCTGAAGTAGGGCTGGCCTGGTTTCTGCTCTAAGGGGTTAAGGTAGCAGGGTCATTGTAAGCATCCATTTAAAAAGCAGTGCAGACAAAGAAGCGGAATGCCAGTCTGCAGGGTCCTGCCTGGCAGGAAACCTTTCTCTCCGGACAGAGTCCAAAGGTTTGGACTGAGGGATGGAGTCCTTTTGTGGTCTGACCCCTGATTAAAATTCTCCAACTGCACCACCCACCTCTGCCCCCTCCCTTAAAATGTGCTTCCCAACCACACACATCCACACACCTTCTTGCAATTTCCCAGCTGAGCCTTGCTCCCTCCAGCCTCTTAGCCTTTTCTAGCACTACTCCCTCTGCTTCAAAGTCTCTGTTCTAACAGATGACTTCAAGTCAGCCAGCTGAGGAATGAGGAGGATGAGGAAGGCATCCGAGGCAGAAGAAAAATCACAACTAGTCTGTCCACGTGCTTAGAACAGCTACCCACACACCCATCCATCCGTCTACTTACCCATCATTTCTTCCATCCATCTACTCATTCATCCTTTGTTCCATCCATCTACCCCACCATTCATCTATCCTTCCATCTGTCGACCCATTCATCCACTCAACCATCCCTCCATCCTTTCTTCTTTCCATCCACCCATTCTTTCCTTCCATCCATCCACCCATCTATCCATGTGTCCAAAAACTATTCACTGAGCCACTGAAACCCGTGTGCTGCGTGCCAGGTATTACGTTAGACACTGGGGACCCGGAAATGCATGAGCCATACTTTCTGCCCCCAAAGAGCTCATAGTCCAATGGCAAGACAAACAAGTGTTATCCATAGCTCAAATTCCCAATTTCATAACCTGTGAGAATCCAGGCCCCCTCCCCACAATTCATGCAAATTCTTTCTTCGTCCTGACCCTGACTCCAGTAAGTTTCATCCTGATCCCAATGTGGTCTTGAGTCCATTGGGATGAGGCCCTAGGCCCCTCTACCATTTTCCACAGGAAATTCAATTCCAGGGGTGTGTGGGTGGCTCAGTTGTTGGGCGTCTGCCTTAGGCTCAGATCATGATCCCAAGGTCTTAAGATCGAGCCCCGAATCGAGCTCCCTGCTTGGCGGGAAGCCTGCTTTTCCCTCTCCCACTCCCACTGCTTGTGTTCCCTCTCTTGCTGTCTCTTTCTCTCTCTGTCAAATAAATACATAAAATGTTTTAAAAGGGGGGGGGCGCCTGGGTGGCTCAGTGGGTTAAAGCCTCTGCCTTCAGCTCAGGTCGTGGTCTCAAGGTCCTGGGATGGAGCCCCGCATCGGGCTCTCTGCTCAGCGGGGAGCCTGCTTCCTCCCTCTCTCTTCTGCCTGCCTCTCTGCCTACTTGTGATCTCTGTCTGTCAAATAAATAAATAAGATCTTTAAATTAAAAAAAAAAAAAAAAAAGGAAATACAATTCCAAAGGTGATTTTGTAGATTCAGTGACCTTACTGAAGACCTGAGGAGTCCTGGTGAGGGATTCTACCCCACATTCTATAGACTTCCACCAGCTTGCTAGTTTCCCACCAATAATCCTCCACTTTCCAAAAGTCGAGCACACAGGCCCCTGGAAGTGTCATCTAGCTCTGACTCCCTAATCTGACATACCCAGGACAGTTGGTTGTCCCCAGCATCTCATGACTATAACGTACTCCAACTTGGCACATGCATACATAGACCACTAGAATATAGACTGTGGTAAACACTACCACAGGCTAAGTTCAGGATGCCCGTGTGAGGTGGCACAGAAGAGGGCTGGGTTCTGGGAAGCACTCTTGGGTAAAAAGGGAGATGGGAGGAGGCTCTTTCAAGCAGAACAAACAACAAGTTCAGAGAAGCCAGCTTACTGGCACTCATGATGCTGGCGGGGAGGGGGGTGCGGGGGGCGTGCACAAAAGTGGGTCAGCAGAGCTGGAGAACCAAGGATGCAGGGCAGCGAGATGGACACCCAAGGAGCAGATGGACAGGGGCAACCCAGAAAGATCGGGTGGGCCATGCTAAGGATAGTGGACTTGAAGCTATCGCTGCAGAGACCTTTAGCTTAGAAGTGACACAATTAGAGAATCTAGAAAAAGTAGATAGGGCCACACAACTGGGGGAGCCTCAGGCTTGGGGCCAAAACCTTTGCAAGGCAGCAGTTCCTTTTCCTCCTGGGGAGTAGGGACCACACAGGGTCAATCCTGAGGATGAGGCGTTGTGATAAAGACAGGCAGGCAGAGCCCCAGGGTGGCCGCCTTTAGGTGGGAGAGGCTTCATGTCCCCTCTGTTCTCCAAAATCTCCTCTTGGCTATTTGTTATCAGACCAAAAACAGAGTCTGCAAAATTCTTGGACTGTCAGGATCTGGCAGAAGGATTCAAACTCATTTTCAAACATCTTCAGGTCAGCAAAACCTCAAAAGCACTTTTTCCAGAGTTCTTTCCTACACTCCACCCCCCCCCCCACCACCACTACCACCGCTTAATTCGAAAAGCCACATGGAGCTCAGGGGGAAGGGAATCAGGCTCGTCCCCATTCATTCACATTTGAATCCTCAAACAGGCTGTTTTGCAAGAGACCCAGGACTTCCAAGACACCTCTGCAGGCTCCCTTGGACAGTATCTTGTTTTGAATCAGGAAATTGTATCTTGCCAGAACTTTATGTTCAAGTTCAATATTAATCTCAGAACCCACGAAATGTGAGTGGGTTCTAAATTTGGAAAAACATGTTCCTCAATCTCTCCCCAAAGCATTCCTTCAGCTATTGACTTTGGAGGCAACTTCTCTATACCATGTGGTTATCCGAAGTCGGCTCCGAATGACACCCTGGGGCTTGGAACACTCGAGGTGCTTTCTCAGCGGATCAATATATCAATAATTGGCTTTGGGGGAGCACACCGAGGAATCCAATACCCAGCCAGCCTCCTTTCTTGGCAGAGCTGTTGGGTTGGGTCTTGTTTCCATGCAAGACGTCTGCCCTGACTTAAACTTTGACTCCGTACCAGTGTCTTTTCTGAGCTATTTGCACTGTGAACATAGCGCCTAAAAAGATTTATTAAAAAAAAAAAAAAAAAAAGAACTGAGTGTCATTTTTAGAAAGGCGAGACACCCAACACATCCTACTCTGAGTAGATTTCTTTGACGGCTTGTGATGTTGTCTGAATGGTAAGTATACCCTCAGACTCTGAGTAAATAGTCCATGGCATGTAACGAGGGTATAAAAGAGGAAATTTTACACAACCTGGCCACAGACGCCTTGTCATTTCCCAGAAAATTAGAGGGTCTTCCAGTGACCCTGTAAATTTATCACACGAGTATTCTTCCACGACTTCAGGAACAGATGGGGCCTGTTCTGATACTGTTTCCCAATCCCCATAGATAACATGCTGGGGGAGGGGGGCGGAGGAGGGGAAGGGAGGACAGGGCCAGGGCGGCAGGCCATTGCCCCCAGGAACGGGAAACCAGCGCTCAGCCGCCGACACGAGCCCTGTGCCTCTGCTGTCTGAAAGACACTTTGTTAACACCCGGAGCATTTCAGTTTTTGAAGGGAAGCAGCAAGGCATCTGTGGGAACGCTCATTCCTGTATCTGGTAACCCCTCACTAAAGCTCCAAGAGTTAAAGGATTAGCTGAAAGAGATACTCAGACCCAGAGGGTGGGCTGGAATCAAACACAGGCTGTCAGGGGTCTTGAAAGGCAGCCCTCCGCCTCCAGGAAGGATGCCAGGGGTTCTGCAATCAGAAGGCGATTTCACGACCTCCTTACCGACTCTTTTCAGCGTCCCAGTGGAGATGGAGCATGCAAATCAGCATCTTCCCTGTGGCGACTGCTGGTTCGCTTTAAAACAGGTCCTCCTACCACTAATCATAATCGCTAATATTGACTGAGGGATTCCCAGGTGCCGGCACTGTGCGGAGCACGTAAGGGTGTTATTTCGTCTAATCCTCGCCACCTTGAATGCGAGAGAAGACACATGAGGCTCCGAGGGGCCTCCGGTCCAGCCCGGGGGCCCGCAGGTAAGGGCGGGGCTGGGAGGAAACGCGGGCTGACCCCCGCGCAGGTGTCTGGGCGCGCGTGGTGGTTTCCTCACCTGGGAGCGGAGCGCACGCCAACCGCTGGATTGTGGGTCTGTCTTCCATCACCGTTTCCCCCAGGCTTTGCTTTCCAGCTCTCACTTTTCCTTTGTCCCTGCATTAGTGTTTTTGAGCACCTACTGTTCATGTCCCTGCCATACAGACTTGCAGCCGGGGCCTTTCTGGTGAGCCCACCCACTGCGTCTTCACAGCCCAGCATTACCGTGCCTTTAACAAGCATCTCATTGGGCCACTGCCTATCTTAGAAACTAAGCATACCTGTCCTGTGTTCTGCTGTTGACAAAGCCTTGTCACACAGATTTACTTCTATGTGATCCTTATGACAACCTGACAGAAAAAAACAGATGAGATATTATTTGTGATTTTCCCCCCATCTTACACACAATTAATCCACTTTAATTGTGGATGCTGGAGCCAGGATTCAAAGCCTGCTCTCCGGGGCACCTGGGTGGCTCAGTGGGTTAAAGCCTCTGCCTTCGGCTCAGGTCATGATTCCAGGGTCCTGGGATTGAGCTCCGCATCAGGCTCTCTGCTCAGCAGGGAGCCTGTTTCCCTTCCTCTCTCTCTGCCTGCCTCTCTGCCTACTTGTGATCTCTGTCTGTCAAATAAATAAATAAATCTTTAAAAAAAAAAAAAAAAAAAAAAAGTAAAGCCTGATCTCCTGATGGCTACCCCTGAACACTTTCCGGTATAGCATACCATGTAAACTGGGACATAGCCCTCTGGGGGGTTGCCATCTCAAATAGGCAAGATTGAGGGGTGTCTGGGTGACTCAGTCAGTTGACAGTGTGACCCCTGATTTCAGCTCAGGTTATGATCTTGGGGTCACGAGATCCAGCCCCACTCAGTTCTGAGTCTGCTTGAGGTTCTCTCCTCTCTCTGCCCCCCTTCTCTGCTTGCACGTGCTCTCTCTCTCTCTCTCTCAAATAAATAAATAAAATCCTTAAAAATAAAAAAATAGGCAAGGTTGGTCAAGCCCACCAGCTCAGGGGCAGGATAGCCTGCTGGTTACATGCATGGACTCCCGAGTCAGACAACCTGGGTTCTAAGTCTTACTTCTGCCACTTACCAGCCAACGGCTTTGGGCAGGTGACTTCACTTCTCTGATGCCTCATTTTTTCATGGGTAATGAGATAACAATAGATCGATGACCTATGAAGATCAATGATCAATATATGGAAAGCTCTTATGACAGTTTCTCACACACATGCCATCTAATTGTTCATTGTGTTGACGTGATTATAGAAGCATCTGAAAGCCAATGGAGGTAATGGAGGGAAGGCCAGATTAGAACGACGAGCTCTAGGGACGCCTGGGTGGCTCAGTTAAGTGGCTGCCTTTGGGTCAGGTCATGATCCCAGGGTCCTAGGATCGAGTCTCACATCCAGCTCCTTGTTCGACAGGGAGCCTGCTTCTCCTTCTGCCTCTGCCTGCCACACTGCCTGCTTGTGTGCTCGCTCTTGCTTGTCCTCTCTCTCTCTCTTTGTGACAAATAAAATCTTAAAAAAAAAAAAAAGAAAAAAAAAGAACCACGAGCTCTAGCTGGGGATCCAGAGGAAGAAAGTTAACAGGAACTAACCATCAGGAGGTGTGGTTCTATTCTGCATTTGACCACTTACTGTCTCTGTCACCTGCCACAAATCAGTCACTTTACTATCTTCAGTTTCTTCATCCATCTGGTAAGAGACTTAAACCACCTTGTATAAGGGAGGCTTGACAAGACCCACTGCCTCTCTCATCCGACCCAGCGCCCCCTGGAGGCTCTGCTGAATAAGTACATCAGCCCCTCCACCTTAAGACAGGTCAAAAGGATCAGTTTCCCGTGGGACCAGGCTGACCAGTCATCCCAGTTTGCCCAGGACTTTCCCCGTCCTAAAGCCAAAAGTCCCACCTCCCAGAAACACAATCCCAGGAACACTGAGATGGCCAATCTCCCTAATGAGGTCACACACACCCCTTTTTTTTAAATTCTATGATCTCATCCATCATTCTCCAAAATTGCCTGTCATCCTCTCACCCTTGTATGTTTTGCCATAGCTGTGTAAAATTATGTAAAATTACTCAAATGCTTTTATTTTGAAAGACTAGGTTACATCATTCCAGCAGCAGTCAGGATAAGCCAGGTTCACTGAGGTAACAAAGAACCCCATAAAACAGAGATGGAGCCATGCAGCAGACAGCCTCGGCTGTGACAGCAAACCAGCAGCTCATGCCATAAAGAGAAGGAAACATTAAAATCAGTGAAAATAAAGCCCACTAGAGAGTGGGTCCTGCTGAAGTCTCTTTCTGGCCCCAGGAACCTGTTCATTCTTTGTTCAAGGGAAAGATGAGAAAAAGTTAAACATCCTGGGATTTTTCTCCTTTCTATAAACAGGATTAAAAATGAAGTCAGCTTCTCACTCTTTGATTTGATGGTACTTAATGTCATGTCCCTTTACCAGTTAAAATCATCCCGCACACCACTAGCAGAGGACATCACCTCCCCTGGGAAAGAGAATCAGAGTGTAAAGGTAAGAGGGCAAAGGTCAGGTCACACATCTAAAGCTCAAATCTGTGAGTGGCATGCACCCTTCCCTCCAAAGTAGCTGACTCCTGGTCAACAACAAATCAGGAATCAGACAGCCTACCGGCTGAGTGCAGAAGCCCCCCACCCCCAACCCACACACACAAGCCTTTCCTTTATCAAGAATCCCTCCCTTGCCCCAGCAGCTGCCTACAACAGACCAAGAAACAGAAAGCGTGCCCAAGAAAGGTCCCTGCTCGGCAAGATCAGGTGGCAAGAATTTCAGCAGAACAAAAAAAAGTAGCAGCAAAGGACCTGTGACTTTCAGATCCCAACAAGGTGTAGGTGGCTCCCCCAAACAGACTAAGAAATGACCATAAGTTCTCATCCCGTAGCTGAAATTCCCCGGGCCCATGTCACTGCTATTTCTTCCAAAGCCAAAGAGTACAAAACCTGGTTCACCCTAAGCTGGCTTACCCAGACAAAAGCCACACTGGGTGCAGGGGAGCCCAACCCCACTATCGACACTCACCTTAGCCACTTCTCCAATGTCCCAAGTGCCATTCACTTTCTCCATCCCAGGACCGACCTGCTCACTCAGCTGGGCCACCTCATCCACTTAGGGCCTTTAAATGCCAACCACGGCCAATGGCGCCCAAGCTGTGTCACTAGCCCAGCCTGTCCTTGTACTGCAGACCCTACCCAGACCCCCACTTGGATGTCTCACCAGGACCTCAAACTCAATATGCCCAAAATCGAACATACAGTCTACTATGCCCCAAACCTATTCCCCCTCCCATCCACTCCTTTACTCAAATTCACAGCCTGGGAGTCATCAATCATTCCTCTCTCCCCCTTGCCCCTGCCCCGCACGTCCGATCCTATCAACTTGATCACCTATGTGTTCCTAGAATCCGTCCGCCTTCTCCACCACCAGCCCTCCACCCTCTGCAGACAGCCCACAGCTCTCGCCAACCCTACCACCAAGCCTCCTAACTGGTTTTCCAGGGTCATCTTTGCTTCTCTCTAATCTTCTCCAATCCACACTGCAGTATAAGCAACTTTTTAAAATATATATAAATTCTAATACTTTATTTTCCTTTAACTGTATCCTATTATTTTGTCATGAATCCTCAAATCCCTAACATAGCCCCCGAGGCTCTGGATGACCCATCCTCCCTACCTCAACTCACTGACCCTGCCCTGTTCTCCTGCAGCCCTACGGGGCTTCCTTCTCTTCTCCTCCCCTTTAGGGGCTTGCATGAGCTTGGAACAAGGCCCTCTTCCCTTTCTGCCTAGCTTCCTCCTGCACCTTCCTCATCCCTCAGCTTGGTCAGTGCCACCGTGGGAAGTCTGCCTGGATCTCCCTCAGCCCCACAGAAACTCCACAGCAGCCTGGCCTTCTCCTGCACCATGCTCGGTGTCACAGTACTTCTTGTCTTTTAGCTGCCCCCCATCAGGTGGCCCTTCCATGAAGACAGGGACCCACCAATATCCCCACACCTGGTATACCGCCCAATGGTAGAACACCTGCTCCCTAGGTAGGGGGAGACCGGACAATAACAAGGAGGATCACCCCCCCCCAAGCAGTCTGAGCACCCCGACCCACACTCCTCTTGGGGCACCTTTTGAAGAAAACTCAATGGCACACATTCTGGTCTTAGAGAACATGGTATCTGGTGACAGCACTGGGAACACTGGGAACAGTGACAAAAATGTGGCTGTGGTGGATTCACCCAGCTCTCAGGAAGGAGCAAGGACCGAGTCATGCGGCATCGTACACAGGAAGAGCCTGAGCTGGTGCCGCCTCGCGGGGTGTCCTGAGCCCCTGGTCTTGGGTTTCTCTTCCTAGAGTATTTATAGCCATCCGGAGAAGCCGGCTGGCTTCATTAATTGTAAGCGTATGTCCACCCAAAGCAGCCATACGCTGAATGTATCGAATACCAGGCCTTATATGGGCATCCCTTGTTGCTTTCTATGTTGTTCCGAAGTGACGTGAAGAGGATGGCTGAGGCAGAATGCCAAATGTTCGCCTCTCCCCTGTCATCTCAAAGGCGCACGTTGGTTGTTGGCTTGGCATATTGTTTGCTTATAATGGAATGACTACTTTTTAAATGAAAAAGAGGGGGTTGTGAGGCCCAGAGACACTGGGGGAACGCCACAGGGACAAACCTCCAGCTCAGAGGTGGCAGCAAAGAATGCAGATTCCAGATCCACGCGTCAGACAGGCGGTCAGGGTTGGTGCCAAATACCGTTACAGGAGCTCACAGAATCCTCGCCACAGCTCGATGATGTGGGTGCTACCACTGTCCCCATTTTGCAAATGAGGAAACCAAGGTTCGGGGAGGTTAAGGGACCGGCCCGGATAGTAAGCAGCAGAGGTGGAACTGGACCCCAGGGAGCCTGGCTCCAGCGTCTAGAAGTAGTGGGGGCCCCCAGGAGACACATTCGGTACAAAGCAAAGCCGAGCCCAGGGACCCACTTCCAGAGGACTCAGACCCCGTCCCGCTTTGGTCTTTTCTCTCCAGAAGGCCACAGAGAAGCTGGAAGCACAGCCCGGGCCTCAAGGAGCACACCGCTTGACAACAGCACAAGTTAGCAAGAGCCCAGTGCCACGCAAGGGTCCCATGCGGCACGCCGAGGCAGGGACCTCCCAGGCAGCAGGGGATCCTCCCACTTCCCCTCACTCCCCCGTCATCAGAGCCACCCAGCTCTGGTTGCCAAGTTCTGTGGCTGTGGGCAGGTCAGTTTCTTCTTCTGAGACTCCACTCCTAAATCCATAAAATGGAGATGATGATGAGGGTGATGATGGCCCGCTCGCTCCCAGCTCACAAGGACGGTGTAAGGATTAAATGAGAAAAAGCACACAAAGCATTCAGGACAGGGAATGTGTTCCATCAACATTGGCCATTTTAGTTTCTAGCAGAGGGCTTTGGGACACCACCACGTATCCCCTCACAAACATATATCAAGCACCTACGAATGTGGCAGGCATGGCGCCGGGTGCTAGGCATACCAGGAACCAGATAGCAGCCAGGCCTTCAAAGAGTGCTTTGTCCAGAGAGGCCGTGTGATGCAGGGACAGCAGGGACGAGGCAGGGAGGGTGGGGGGCCTGGGTCCTTGCAGAAGGAATAAGAGAAGGTGCCGTGATGGAAGGTGGCAAGGACGCAGGAAACGGGGTGAGGCTGTTCCCTGCATTGCAAAAGCAGCAGTCAGGGGCCCCTCCAGGGTACCCCATCTGCAAGTCAGGGGGCTTGGGGATAGGTGCTGCTGCTCCCAAACGGGAACTGGGTTGCAGGCAGGTCGCTCCGATGTCACAGTCTCCCTCCAAGTCCTGAAGTCCTCTGTTTCTCCAGATTCAGCCTGAGACAAAGGAATAACTAAACATCTTAGCAGGAATCTAAGTGAGGGTTTTTTTTTTTTTTCCTTTTTGGTGCCCAATTATTTGCCTGTTAGCCAGCCCCAGGATGGGACTGAATTTATGTCTCACCAAAGAGGCACCAGAAAGGGAAGAGAAGAGAGAGAAGAGAGAGGGGGAGATTATGCAGGGTGGTTTTTTTTTTTTTTTCCTTTCTCTCTCTTCAAAGTGTCTCCTCTGTAGAATCCTGCTGCTCTGTCTCCGGGGAGCGGTTCACCCTCCAGAAAATATGACACTTTATTTCCTGCCCTTGTTTGTTAACACACCCCGTTACCATCCATCTCAGTTTCATGTAACTGCCAGCCGGCATTAACGCCCTCCTCCTCGCCCAGGCAGAAAATAGAAAAGGAAGAATTCAGCAGATTTTCCCCCGTGGCACCCTCGGCGGCACCAAGATAGCCAGAGCAGAAACCACAACTGGATTCTTAGTCCTTCAGCCCAGGAATGCGAAGGACGGGCGGGTTAACCACCTTCTGCATTCTCCTGCAAAGAGAGTCGGCTTGTTATTTCGGTTGTCTGGGCTCCCTTCTCTGCTACGGAGAAAGATACATTAATTAATTTTTTTTTTTTTTTTAACCTTAGGCAGGAGATGTTGCAAAACTGTCAGGAACTGTCAGTGGGCGCCCGCCCCAATCAGGTACGCAGCCCGCGGCGCCTGCGGCGGAGACACACTGACCCCTAGTGGCAGGGTCGGCCCTCGCAGCCCCGGCGCCCCGCCCCCAGCCCCAGCTCTGGGGGGGGTCAGATCGCTGGGTCCTCCCGTCAGCTCTGTGCGGGTTGGGGTTGGCTGGTGCCTCAACACGCACGCGCGCGCACACACACACACACACACACACAGACACACACACATGCACAGACATGCATACGGACACAGACACACAGAGACATATGCACATACACACACACACACAGACCTACACACACAGACATACACAGATACACACAGACATTCACACAGAGATAGACCTGCACACAAACACACACATAGACACAGGGACCTACAAATACACACACAGACTCACACAGCCCACCTCATGTCCAATTTCTCCTCCTTTTCCAGCTCCATAAAACAGCGATTTTCTGAGAACTGTCAGGGTACCGGCCTTGGGCTGCAGATAAGGCCTCTGTCTCTGGCCTTGAGGAGTTGAGGGAAAGACAGATAGGGTCCCAGCGGGACTCAGAGGTGAGAGGGAGGAAGGGAGCTGGAGTCTGTGCAGACTCACCAGGCCTGGGCACTATGCACACCTTATCCCACCTCACACGAGGAGCCTCACACGAGCTCCAATGTGCAAGTGTGCAAAGTGGGGTTCTGGTCGGCAAATGGCTTGCCCAGACCGCAAAGCTAATGTGATATTATTTGTTTTAACAAACAGATATATACACAGCACTTTCCTGCCAGGCATTCTTACAGTGCTTTACCTGGATTCAAATTACCCATGGATATCACAGCCCTGTGAGGTAAGGACTACTACTGCCTCCATTGCACAGATGAGGAAACTGAGGCACAGAGAGGTGAAGTAACCAGCGAGTGGGGGCTCCAGCATGAGGCGCAGGCAGTCTGGCCTCCGAGTGCTCTCAGCCCTGACACTGGGTTGCCTGCAGCTGGGATGCTGCCTGGTAAGAAGGAGACAGGGATTCCAAACCCCAGCCCTTCCCCACACTTCCTTCATCCCCTAAGGACTTCCACATCCCCTGTGTGCTGCTGCCACACAGGAGGAGGGGTGGTCATTTTAACTGCCTCCGAAGAAGGATGTCTCGTGGACAAAGGGGTTGAGGCTCATTGAAGTCACAGACCTTGTCGTTCACCTCCACAGCCTCATGCCAGGCACATGGGTTGGGGAGCGGGGGGAAGGGGTTGCTCAGTAAAAGCCTAACTGGACTGGACCTTGAAGGAAGGTTCAAGGAAGGTTGGAAGCCAGGAGGGAGGCGAGGAGGGCTTATGAACCACATGATAAAGTATTTTCAAATGCACCCACACTCTGCTAGGTAGGGCATGGGGCTTAGCAGTGTCTCCCTCCTGTGATTAATACCATGTCAAATGTATGTGTCTGTCTGTACTTTATCTCATTTGAGCTTCAGAGCAGACCCATGAAGTAGGAATAACCAGCCCCACTTTTACCGTGAGAAAATGGAGGACTTTTCCAAATAGGTTAAGTCACTCGTCCTCTGTTTCCTAACTAACACATAGAGACCTGGACACCCAGGCTTCCTGATGCCAAAGCCCTCGTCCTCTCATTCTGGGCTGCCCCCAAGACTGCACGCAGGGAAAGCCCAGGCGCCCACCCCCCAGCCCCCAGCCCCCACCCCAGCAGCCCTGTCCTTCTCCCAAGAGGCTCCTTGAACTGACTGACTTGTTCCTGTCTTAAGACCTCTGCCCTGGCTGTTCCCTCAGCTCTTCCGGTATATGAATCCTCAGGCAGTTGGCTCCTTCCTGTCATTCCGGTGTCAGCTCAAGTGTCACCTCCTCCAAAAAGCCTTCCTTGTCCATCCAACCTAAAATAGCCTTCCAGTCACTCTCTGTTGCATCACGGTTTTATTTTCTTCCCAGCAGTCATTAATCTCTGGTAACTTCTTGCTCCGTTACTATTGTTAGTTTCATCTCAGGTGAATAGGAAGGACCATCGGTTACACAGCACAGAGCCACCACGTGCCACGCAAAGTCCCAGGAGCTGTACACACAGCAGGCTCCTCAGTCTTCGCGGCCATCCTTTACCCCAGGTTCTGTTACAATCCCCACTTTTTTAGAAGAGGAAACTGAGGCAGGAGAGGCTCAGAATCGTGTCCCAGATTCTATCTACCCTTAGTAAGCTCTGCTCCTAGCACCTCAAAAACATCAGCCCTTCAGCAACCAAGGTTTTAAATGAGCAAAAGACTTGGACATTCCTCCAAAGAAGATATACAAATGGCCGATAGACACAGAAACAGACACTCACCATTAGTAGCCGGTAAGGAACTGCACATCAAAACTACAATAAGATATCACTTCACACCTTCTAGGGTGGCTATCATCAAAAAAAAGGAAAATAACAAGTGTTGGCAAGGACATGGAGACATCGGGACCTTTGCGCACTGCTGGAGAGAATGTAAAATGGCACAGCCCCTATGGAAAAGTTGGGTGACTCCCCAAAAGTTCAAGATAGAATGA
Source organism: Martes martes (assembly GCF_963455335.1). Classification (NCBI taxonomy): domain Eukaryota; kingdom Metazoa; phylum Chordata; class Mammalia; order Carnivora; family Mustelidae; genus Martes; species Martes martes. The sequence continues at coordinate 34,188,259 of NC_137904.1, read as the reverse complement.
CTGTATGACACTGCAGCTCTACCCCTAGGTATATTCCCAAAAGAAAGAGAAACAGGTATTCAAACCAAAACTTGCACCTGGGTGGCTCAGTCAGTTAAGCATCCCACTCTTGATTTCAGCTCAGGTCATGATCTCAGGGTCCTGGGTGCAAGCCCCACATTAGGCTCCCTGCTCATCAAGGAGTCTACTCGTCTCCCTCTCTCTCTACCCCTCCCCCTGCTTGCTCTCTCTCTCTCTCTCTCAAATAAATAAATAAATCTTTAAAAAAAAAAAAGAAAACCTTGCACACAAATGTTCACAGCAGCACTATTGACAATAGTTAAAATATGGAAGCAACCCCAATGTCCATCAGCCAATGGAGGGTGAGCAAAATATAGTCTGTCTATACAATGGGTATGACTCAACCATATCAAGGAATGATGCGTGTCACGGCACGGATGACTCTTAAGAACATATAAGAAGTGAAAAGTCAGGGGAGCCTGGGTGGCTCAGAGGGTTAAAGCCTCTGCCTTCGGCTCAGGTCATGATCCCAGGGATCTGGGATCGAGCCCCACATTGGGCTCTCTGCTCAGCGGGGAGCCTGCTTCCTCCTCTCTCTCTGCCTGCCTCTCTGCCTATTTGTGATCTCTCTCTGCTGAATAAATAAATAAAATCTTTTAAAAAAATAAATAAATAAATAAATAAAAATTAAAAAAAAAAAAGAAGTGAAAAGTCAGACACCAAGGCCATATATTATATAGTTCAACTTATATGAAATGTCCATAATAGGTAAATCCAGAGAGACAGAAAGCAGACTGGTGGTTGCCAGGGGCCAGAGAGAAAGACAAATGGAAATGACTGCTTCGTGGGTACAGGGTCGCATTTTGGGGTCATAAAATGTTCTGGAACTAGACAGTGGTGATGGTTGCACAATATTGTCAATGTACTAACTACCACTAGCTTGTATGCTTTAAATTAGTTAAGATGGGTGGCTCACTGGGTTGAGGCCTCTGCCTTCGGCTCGGGTCATGATCCCAGGGTCCTGGGATCGAGCCCCGCATCGGGCTCCCTGCCTGGCGGGGAGCCTGCTTCCCCCCTTCAATCTCTGTCTGCCTCTCTGCCTACCTGTGATCTCTGCCTGTCAAATAAATAAATAAAATCTTAAAAAAAATAAAAATAAATAAATAAATAAATAAGTTAGTTAAGATGGTGAATTTTATGTGTATGAATTCCATAACTTTTTTCTTTCTTTTTAAGAATCAGCCTTTCTCTGTCTTGTTCATCCCTGGGTCTGCAGGGTCTAAAAGAGTGCAAGGCACACACAGTAGGCACTCAAAACATATTTGTTGGAGAAATGAGTAAAGGGGACTAGAACTCAGGCCTGCCGTCTCTCAGTCTCTGGTTCTTTCCACAACATTGGGAAGCTTCGGGAAGCTCCAGGAAGCTCTAATCCAATGGTTCACAAAGTCTTGAGTACGTCAGAATCACCTGGAGGGCTCATTAAAACCCAGATCCCTCGCTGGGCCTCAGCCCCTGAGTATATGATTCAGAAAGTCTAAGTGGGGTCTGAGAATTTGCATGTCTGACAATTTCCTGCTGGCCCGTGGGGACCATACTTAAAGAACAACGGCTCTCTGCTACCATTAAACTGCAAGAGAAGAAGAACCTTGACGTGACCCAGAGAGAGGAAAGGCAGGGCCCACATTTAATTAAAAGAGAGAGAGATCTGAACCACCTGAAACCTGAGCCACACAAAATGGAGTTGTCCATTTTAATCCGATGAAAAATCTCTGAAGCAGAGACTTGTTTTCCATCAGATAGATGAGTTTGCAGGTTTGAGGAGAACGTTAACTGGGCTGTAGGAGATTTACCGGCTGCCTCCTTGGGTCCAACACTCTCCCTCTCTCTTCAGAGGTGAACCCATCCTGGCTCTGTGGAAGTTCCTCAAACAAACTGGCTCCTTCCCCACCTCAGGACCTTTGCACTTGTTGTTGCCTCTTCCTGCAACAACACTCCCCACCTGCACCCTCACCTTGCCCTACCTCTCATCCCCAATACATCTTTTTTATCCAGCTAATTCCTTCACAATCATTGATGGCACCCCGCCTCTAAGAAGCCTTCCCCTGACAAGCCACAATGAGCTCAGGAATTTAAGGATGGCTTAACATTAGGGAAATCACATTCAGGTTATTACAATTAATATTGGCATTTCAGTTAACACAAAAGAGAATTCAAAAAATTAAATACCCACTTAAAAATTTTTTTTCAAATCAGGAACAGAAGGGAACTTCCCTAACTTGATAATAGCTTTCTACCAAAAGAGTACAGCAATCATATAGATTCCCTTTAAAGACAGGAATGAGGAAAAAAAAAGACACACTATAATGACATCTGTTCAACACTATTCTAGATGTCCTAGCTACAGCAATAAGACAGGAAAAACTAATGAAAAGTGTAAGGATTGTACAAGAAACAGTATTGTCATGGACAATGATTTTTTTATATAGAGAATACAATGAAATCTGCAATATGGGAAGGGCATTTACTTCATGTTTCTTCATGGTGGTAACTGCATTAGAGTAACATAACACCGCTGGCCTCTCTTTGCTCTCCCATTTACACTCAAGAGAGTAATTTGTTGAGTCTGAAGAAGGAGCTAGACCTGCATAGCTCAATACCTTTCTCTCCACTGTCCTGGGGAACAAGTCCGCCCCTAGAAAGTACTTATTCTCTGTTCCTCCATTCCAGGATTTTTACAAGGGCAGCACCCATAGAAGTTGCCTGCAGTTTTCCAGCCCTGTCTGTGACTGAGTACATTAATCATGGAATGGAGTATTAAAGAGCCTATTGTAGCTACAGATCTAATCCATATTTTCCAAAGAACCGTACTGGTAATAAAGGTGATCATTCTTATTCTAACATACTCCTATGTCTACTTCTCAATTTGTTCTCAACTTGGAAGAGAAGCCAAGGTCATATACAGTAACTGTCTCAAAACTGTAAGAATTGAAAAAAAAAACTGTAAGAATTGGTTAGAGATATCAGAGAGGTGGCTAGATATAATCAATATATAAATATCAATTTTATTCCTATATGCACCAGAATAACGAACTAGAAAATGTAATTGTAAGAAAATTCTGGTTGTAATTTTGAAAGTCCTGCACTGCATCTAGAGACGATACTGACAAAAGATACACAGTCTTTGCAAAGAAAATCATAAAATTTTAATAACCAACATTTAAAAACAGCCTGAACAAATGGAGAGATAAACCATGCTTACGGATAAGAAGATTCAATAATGTAAACAGAGCAACTCTTTCTAAGTGGAGAGGCAGCCCTTCTCTACTCTGGGACCCCCAAAACACTATCTTTTCCCTAAATAAAAAGTTAAAAATAAATAAATAAAGGGAGAGAGAGTGAGAGACACTTTATCTTGGTTAATGAAGTAGTGCCCAATAATCTTTGAATCTTTTTAAGCAGTAATAGCTACTTTTATGAAGTGTTTCCTCGATAAAAGAATTATCACAAGAACATTTGGAGAGAAGTACTCTTATTATTCCCAGTTTACAGAGAAGGGAGCTGAGGTCCAGAGAGGTCAGTCCACTTGCCTGAGGACACACAGCTTTTCAGTGGTGGAGCCAAGAGTGGAATGCAGGCAGTCTGGCTCCAAGCCTGTATTCTGAACCACTATGTCTACTGCCGTCAAGATCGTCGTGTCATGCTGTTGCTCTCATTCACATGCCCTCCGAAATGCTGTTGTGAGCTGGGGGAAGGTGAGGTTGCCACAAGCTCACGGTCAACGACAACGCTTTAGCCCCTGTGTCTGTGTCAGGGGAGTGTGTTCTGGGAAAGCATATCCATGTGTCAAGGGGAGGCGGTTGGAAGCCAGGCTCTATAGGACAGATGAAGCATCTCCTCTGTTCATAAAGGGAATTTTTGCCCCTGAGAAATGTTCCTAGAAGCTCAACCAGGGCCCTCCTCTGCTCAGACATAAGACCCTGGTTCCCTGTGCGTCTGCTGTATTTTCACTTCTACCCCAGTCCTTTTCTCCCTTCTGACCTATTAGTCTCAGCCCCTTGCATTCTAGGCCACACACACATACTGAGCTCCTACTTCTCAGCCCCTAAGAGGCAGGCGCCCTGGGGCACTGGGCAGGAGCGTTCTGTCTGCCACCATTCCACATGCCCTGGGCAAGTCAACGTCAGAGTCCACGTGTTCAATGTCAGGGTCCATGAGTTCAAGGTCAGAGTCCATGAAATGGGTCTGACACTCAACGGAGGGGCCCCTACCAGGTGAGGGGTGCAGTGGTGTCCCAATAAAGACACATCCTGAGCCCTCAAGGAGCTCAGTTGAGAAAGCCACTGAATCCAAGGCAGAAGGATTTCAGGGTTAGGACAAAGGGACAGAGTATTTGGGTGGCCCAGGGAAGTGAGGGGCTTCCTACCTTGAAATCCCTGCTGCCCGACCTACCAGTTGTGTGAGCTTCAACACGCTGCTTGTGGGAGGCAGACTAATGCTCTTCCACCCCTGCAAGATACCCCCGTTCTAATCCCGGGACCCTGTAAGTACAGTTACCTTACATGACAATGGGGAGGTGAGGTCATAGATGTAATTAAAGGCACTTAACAACTGGCCTGAAGCGAGTGAGGTTGCCCTGATTTCGCTGGGAGGGCCCAATGTCATCACGAGGGTCCTTAACAGTGAAAGAAAGAGGCAGGAGAGACAGAACGACATAGTGTGAGAAAGGTGCAACTTGTCACTGCTGGCTTTGACAATGGAGGAGGGGGATGAGACATTCAGGAGCCTCAAGAAGCCAGAAAAGGTGAGGAAACACATTCACGCATAGCGCCTCCCAAAAGCAACGCAGTCCTGAGGCGTGAGACTCGGGTTGGACTTCTGCCCTCGGAATGTAAGGTGATGAATTCCCGTTGTTTTAAGCCACCAAGTTTCTGGTAATTTGTAACAGCCAAGACCGAGAACAAATGCACTATCAACATTCTGTAAACCTCAGTGTTCTCACCTATAAAATGGAAATAATAACCACATCTACTTAGTGCATAGAGTAGGTGTGATGATTCAGCGAAAATCCTAGTGCGGAAAAAAATCCTAGTTCAGGGTTTGGCCCTGAGTCACTCTGTGATGGCTCCCTAGACAAGCCCGCCCAGGCTCCCTTGGGACAGGGGACGGGGCTCCCCCCACTCTGTAGCCCATGGTACCTCTCTTTGAGGATGCCCGATTCTCCCTAGGACCCTTCAACCCGCTTTCCCTTGCCCTCCCAATTCCTGCTTTGTTGGTGTCTGACCCTGCAACCTCTGATTCTGAGAGTTGTGTGCTCATGAGGGATAGAGAAGCTACAACCCACTTTCCACCAAAAAGTTTTATCCTTGGCTAGAAGACCAGGCTGTGCGCCTGGTAGTCAGTGATGGCTCTATGTCCAGGGCAGGCCTCAGGCAAGTCATCTCTTTGCCAATAAAGATGGCCCTTATGAAAAACTGCTGGGACTTTTCATTTCCTCCATCTACTTATCCAAAGAACTGTAAGCTTTCTGATGCTGGATTCACAAAGGAAACAGGGAGGGAAATCTCAGATTTTCTTGGAGGGGAAAGAAAGGAGACACCACAGAAAGCAGATTGAACACCACCGTTTATTAGAGCAAACAAGGTGGGGAGGGGAATGGATGACCAGACGCCTCCGCAGCCCCCAGGGCAGGCCTGCAAAACTTCCCAGAGCCCTGAGGGTGGACGGCCTGCCAGTCAGCTGAGCCCGAGGTGCCCTTGCATTCTCCCGGGCTGAGTTTACCCTCTCTGCCCCTCCCCCCGCCCCCATCAAACCTGTAGGAAGACCATGCGGGGAGGGGGGTTATACTTTAAGCTATTGGCTTTAATGAGTGACGCAGGTTAGTAAAGCAAAGCAGCATATATATATATACATATTTGCCGTTAATCCCCCAGGCAGCCTTTGCCACGCCTGCAGCTCCCGAGGTCTGAATACATCCGTTCCCAAAGCTGAAACACACGTGCAAGAGGGCGCCTCCTCCCGTTTTGATGGTAGCCTGGTCATGGCTTCTCAGACAGCTTGCTGGAAAAGAACAAGGAAAGAATGATCATGGGATGATCAAGTTGATAAAAAGGGGAGGGGAGGAGGAGAAGGAAGAAGCCGCTAAGCTAAGCCATCAGCTCCTAGCACCTCCCCGGATGTACCAGGCAGCTCTGTGTTCCAGACACTGACTTTTTTTAATGCTCGGAACAACCCTATGAGGGAAGAGCCTTTACTACCCTCATTTTGTCGATGAGGCAACAGAGAGAAATTGGGCATTTTTCCCCCATGACGGTTTTTCACGATCTGAATGCTCTCTGAATCCACATTCCAAGTTGGTGCACCCCCCTTCCCCGTGGCTTCCCTGTTTCTGTGTAAGTGCGAGCTGCCTGCCCTGAGGCCTTAGTGGGAATCTGTGTTTTGAAGAAGCCAGTAGTCCCCACCAGGGCTCACCTGCAGGGCCCATCCCACCCAGAGGTAGAGGCCTCTGTCTGTTGGTCTGCCCATGGAGGGTGCCACTGTGGGTAGGGCTCGCTCAACCCAGAAACCACCCCCTCTCCCGGGCCCACACAATAGCACCAAGTTCTCCCTTTATGGAGAGATGCCAGCCCAACCCACACCCCTGAAAGACGGAACTTCTGTTCCACCCCTCCCCACACACGGAGGACGGGGCAGTGCCGTCTACAGGAAGAGTGTGGGATTCGGCCTTGGCAGAAGACTGACATCCCAGCCGGTGCCTGGCATGAGTTAGTACTTAATCACGCTCACTTAGCTCCTCCATCACATGGGGTTAAACACATGCCCTCAAATGGCACTGGGGTGTTAAGAGGATCAAACAGGAGACTTCATGGGAGAGCGAGCACTCTGGAAGTTCTCAAGAGCGTCACCCTAGAGGGAGTGCTCCTCTGCTGACTCACGGTAGCACAGAATCAACAGCAACGCAGATGTAAGATGTCTCTTAACCACAGATGATAAACGACCCAATTGTATCCTGTCCTGCTTCATCCATAAAAATGACAGAGGAGGCCTGACGTCCACTAGGCTCGCCCTCTGAAGGGATTTGCTCCTTTATCTAAGAGGATCGGGGAAGGAGGAGCCAGCGCAGGAAGAGGCAAGCCGCTTGGCGTGGGAGCAGGCAGGGTGCGCAGGCGCGCTGGGAACAGTGACAGGCCAGCTCGGGTGGCCTGAAAGAGCAAAGCCAGAGCAAGAGTGGGGACGAATGGATGGGCCGGGCAGACCCCCGGGTCGGAAAGCCAGGGGAAGGCAGGAAAGAAGCTGCTGGTCCTGGTCACACTGGCGATGGTTATGATGGATGTCCCTGATCAAGGCCACAGTTGCTGACCCCACGTGTCAAAACCCCAGTCTCCACAAGCCACCTTCTCCAGCTTTGTATTCCAGAGTAACCTCTTCTGGACAGCAAACAGGCTCCCATCCCTCCCCTCTCTGGGATCTCTCAGTGAGTCAGAAGGGGTCAGGCTCCCTGTCTGTCCCCAGCAACCCCCTCGACCTGGCTGCCACCTCTCTCCCCTGCTTGACTCCTGTCACTCCCTCCCTAGCCCTCAGCCAGCTGGTTAGCCGGCTCCCCTAAGCCATGGCCTCCAAAGCCTCTCAGCCCATGCACGTGCTGTCCACCGCCACCTCCCTAACCCGGAAGGCCCGTGGGCGAAGGGACATACCGGAGGCTGGGCTGGAGCCCCTCACACAGGGTGGACCACGTTCCTGTCGCAGTGGGGCTTGCAGTGAGGGTTCAGCCAGTGCTCCAGGAACTGCTCCTCGGCACGATGCTCCAGGCGAAGCAGATGGTGCATGTATTCCTGTCCAGACAAACCCACACAGCGGAGACAGTGACAGCTGAGCCGCTGCGGAGAGACAGGGCTGTGCTTCTGAGACAGGGGAGGGAGGCTGGCAGGCAGGACCGGAGGGGAATCCGCCACGCCCACGCCTCTCTACAGGGAAAAGCAGTCGGACACAAAAGAAAGAAATCGGACAACCCAAAGTGCTTAAGGGTGTGTATCCACGGGAACTCACACACACACGGCTCCTGGCATGAACGTGCCACCACCACTTTGAAAAACGATCTTTTGCCTGCAATCCGGAAATCCCGCTCCTCATTATACCCCAAGCGGGAGTCCTCAACTGTGATCAGGCCTCAGAATCACCTGGAGGGTTTGTCAAAACACAGAAGGCTGGGCCCGGTCCCCCCACCCCAAGAGTTTCTGATCCAGTGGGTCTGGGTGGGGCTCCTGCTCCGCTGAGCAGGGAGTCGGCTTCTCCCTCTCCCTCCGCCTGCCGCTCCCCTTGCTCACGCTCTCTCTCTCTGTCAAATAAATAAACAAAATCTTAAAAAAAGAAAGAAAGAAAGAAAGAAAGCTGAAGTTGCTCTATTATTATCAAACAAAAGAGACTTTAAAGCCAACAAAATGTTACCAGGGAGATGGGGACCAAATACAACCTAGCAGTTCCTCGACATGTCAAGCATCGAGGGCTGGGTGTGACCTGGTGGTTTTGCTCCCAGGTGCACGCCCCAGAGAAACGCAGATGTGAGCCCACACAGACCATGGGCACCGACGTTCGGGGCAGCATCACTCTCTGCAGCCCAAAAGTTGAAACAACCTGAACATCACCAGCTGATGCATGGATAGATCCAATGTGGTAGATGCATACGACGGACTATTACTCCTTCGGCCATAAAAAGGAAGAAAGCACGGACACGTGCTGCAACGAGGATGAACCTTGAAAACATTCCGCTATGGGCAAGAAGCTGTTCACAAAAAGCCACATTCTGTAGGATGCCCTTCCCATGAAACAGGCCCCGCCCTACGGAGGGACGTGTACACAGTGGAAAGCAGCTCTCTGCGGGGTGCCTCCCACCTCCAAAACCGTCTACTCGGGGAAGCAAGCCAGCACACAGACTGTCATCATCTCCCTCACCCTCAGCCTCAACCTGACACCGAGCGGCAGGACTGCGAGTCAACTCCTGAGAGTCCTGGATGCACACCCCTCCATCCATGCCACATCTGTAGGTCGGGTCCTCTGGGCTTCCCACCCAGGCCGTGACAGCCTCTTCACTCCTCCCCCCTCCCATAGTGCCCCCATCTGTCCACCCCAACACCACATCTGCCCCCAACATCTCCGCTCCCCCCCAACAATGACCTGTCCAAAATGCTGCCCAAAGGGGTCACAGCTGCCCTCGGGCCTTCACTGGCCCTGCCCCCCTGGAAGGAGGAGAGGGTAACAACTCACTTTGCCCTCAGGGCTGGCCTGCGGCTCTGGATAACATCACAGGACCCAGCAGGCATTTTCTCCCCAAAAGAGAGTACCTGAAGATGGGAATGATTTTTTAACTTGAAGTTATGCTGTGGACACTGCCCTGAATGCAGTCTGGGTGCGGTAATTATGGGATGTGAACCATTGCGAAGTAGAAAACAGATCTTATATAAACGCATTCGGGTAACCCAAAACAGCAGGGCAATAATCAGAGACATGGTATCTCACTTTGGGAGAGAGTAATCGTAGTCAGTAATCTCGATACAAGAGTAAATGGTTTTGGTGTGTTTAAATATCATAAAAATCCTAAATCCTGAACTCCCTCCTATGGCATTGATAAAGCTTTAAGAGAGGAGTCCAGTTGAGGACTTTAAGTGTTTAAGTTTCTATGAAACCCACTAGGAAGTCTGCACCCTGTATTAAACATAGCATGAAAAAAAAAAAAAACTTTTTTAGTGATGGTGCAAAGGAATGAATTCCAAAGCGTCCAGTTTTCCTGATTTTTTTTTTCCTTTCCCTCAGGACCCATGCAGTTTGAATCTGTTTGTTTATCATTGTTTTCATCTGACCTGTCAAAAGCACTCCTTGGCCCAGGCAGGGAGTCTCTGCGGCAACCAAGGAAGAAGCAAAAGGTGAGAGGCTCCTGTAGGACCCCACTGTGGGATGCAGACTCCCCACCAGCTCTCAGGACCCATTTTTGATTTTTGGGCTGAATCCTACCCTGTCCTGGCCCATCTGGGGAGTCTTTGGGCAGAAAAAGACGAACTGGGGGGACAAGAAAGCAGTGTGGGGTCTTGTAAAAAAAGAACCAAGTCTTTCCAGCACACAGCCTTCCTTATTCTACTGGTCTGGGCAAGCAGCTCACGGAAGGAAGCCCACGTGGCCATCTTCTTGCCCGCCTGTGTGCCAGAGGGTACGTGGTAGAGAGGCTTAGAGGTCCAGGTATGAGCCCAATTGGGGTCTGTTCAAATCCAGATCCTGCCCATAGAGTTTCCCCTCTCCGGTTTCCTTATGTCCATCTGCAAGACAGCGATGGCGCGGGCACTTAATCCACGGGGTTATCAGGATTAAATGAAATGATACAAGTTCCGTGCCACACAGAAGTCTCTATCCACTCGTCTAAATCCATTCCTGTCCTCCTTCACGTGGCCCTGTGCGATGAGAAGCTGGCTTAGAAGTGCAGCCCACACTCTCCTGACCCGAGGCTTCCATATGGGTGTGCCGTAGATGCACCAGCAGGGGAGAGGGAGGCCACCAGAGGAGTTCCAGAGGGTCTGCTGGCGGCATCCTCTCCTGAGGACCACAGCTCCTAGGGGGCTGTCCTCTCCTGTTCTGGGAGCCTGCCTTTCCCCTTCACGCCCAGGGGCTGTTAGCCTGGGATCCTTTATCATCTCTTGCTAGTTGATCTGAATCCTGCCTGCCTTTGCAAGAAGTCTCTTCCTTAAGCTTTGCTTGATTCCTTGGGGTTATTACTAGATAAGAAAGATCTGATAGTGTGTTTAGGTGGTAGATGGAGCCTCCCTCCCAGGAACGGGTCCACAGGAAACTGATAGTAAATGCTTGTGGAATGAGAGAAAAAGCAGCATCCTCAAAGTGGGGTCTGTGCTTCCCTAGGGGCTCCACAAGGTCAAATCTTAACCAGAGTCAAGGCAGTGACAACCACTATCACTGTCCTTGTATCTTTCTTTTTTTTTAAGATTTTATTTATTCATTTGACAGAGAGTGAGAGAGCACAAGCAGGGGGAGTGGCAGAAGGAAAGGGAGAAGCAGGCTCCCCACTACGCAGGGAGCCTGATGCGGGGCTCGATCCCAAGACCTTGGGATCAGAACCGGAGCCAAAGGCAGACACTTAACCGACTGAGCCACCCAGGGGTCCCTGTCCTTGTATGTCTCACCATTGCGCACTCACAGTGAAAATGCGTAAGTAAATAGGGGATATTCCAAAAATGCCCTTTTCGCTGAAGAACACCCCCGTGAAACAGAAGAAAGTGATCCCGTGGGAAGCCTTCAGGCAGCACCTCTGCCGCGTGACCAGGTCCAGCGCTTTTCTCTAAAAAGAGTCCTTGAGTGATAGTTGGTGTCAGAGACTGAACTAGCTATGTGTGGCAGGCATCTTTTCAAAAACGAATGAAGTGAACCTGTCACTTCAAGGAAAACAATAGATTGTACTAGTTACCGAACAATAAGCTTCAAGCTTTAAAGGGGAAATCAGAATTTTGGAAAACTTGTATTTATTCCCATGAGCCTGACAGCTTCCCAATACTTAGAAACTTTTCTGATGAGATCAATAGGGATATTAACAAATGTCACCACTGGTATACAGCATTTGCATGGCTCTTTAAAAAAAAAATTTTATGTATGGGGCGCCTGGGTGGCTCAGTGGGTTAAGCCGCTGCCTTCAGCTCAGGTCATGATCTCAGGGTCCTGGGATCGAGCCCCACGTCGGGCTCTCTGCTCGGCGGGGAGCCTGCTTCTCTCTCTCTCTCTCTGCCTGCCTCTCTGCCTACTTGTGATCTGTCAAATAAATAAATAAAATCTTTAAAAAAAATTTTATGTATTTATTTGAGAGAGAGAGAGCATGCATGTGAGAGAAATAGCACAAGGAGGGGCAGAGGGAGAGGGAAACGCAGACTCCCGCTGAGCAGGGAGCCCACTGCAGGGCTCAATCCCCGGACCCTGAGATCATGACCTGAGCCGAAGGGAGACATTGAACACACAGTCACCCAGGCACCCCGCATTTGCATGCCTCTTATAATTATATGCTCATTTGCATCCTCACTCATTTAATCCCTGCCCCACTCAGACAAACCTCCAAACTGGTTTTTCAATGGCAGTGACCAAGGTATGCCTAGCATAGGGCTTAGCGCTGGCACAGAGTAGGACCTCAATAAAAATCACTGGAGAAATATACAAACGAGTGAATAAATAGATGACATGACTGTTCTTTTTCCGAAATCCTTCTAAATCCCCCTTGGAAGTTTCCTCGACATCTGTGTCGTTTTCTCATTGTAATGATCCACGCCAAATGTACATTAAAAGCGTTGAAGAATAATATGTATTTCACACTCCTGAACAGCAGCAGAAATGAGCGTTGAAGAAAAACAACCAGAGCAGACACACACATAGAGAGAGAAAGAAACGAGCACTGGTTTCCATGACATTTCCCTATTTATTTAAAATGTTAGGAAAATGGATATGCCACAAAGGCTTAGAAGCGATCATTAGTCAAAGATGAAAAGCCCAACTGCAAATCTGCTGAAAACCACAAATTCAACAATTGCATTGGCTGCATTAGAAATGACCGAGCATTAACGATAAACTCAAATGTTCCTGGAACGAGAAAGAAGGGATAGATGGAAAATAAGTTTTAATTTTTTTTTGAGATTCCTTTCTTTTAAGGGGAAAAAAAAATTGAAGCAAAACAAAAACCAATATCTGCATTCCATGTCCCATCCCAGCTGTAAGGACTTAAGTAAATAATCTCTCAGTAATTAGAGAAGAAATTGGAAATGATCCTTTAGGATGGCAGTGGTATGATAATGAAGTGAAACACTTGCTGGACCCTATCTAAGCTGAGAATTATAGAGTGGACAGTTAATCTATCAAGGCAGCAACTTTTTCCAAGGAGCCAAATCCTTCCTCTGACATTTGCATGAAATTAGAAGTCCATCAACATGAGGATGAATCATTTTGCTCATTAGTGCAAACAAGGTAATTCTCAAGGCAGAAAGGTGGATGGGAATTTAGCTACACGGGGACCCCAGAGGGCTTAGCCCTAAAAAAGGCAGATCAGTGATGTGTGCAATTTACATCACAGTCACTCCAAACTGGCCTTTGAGATCATGGGGAACGAAAGGGTAGTAGAGTTACTACATATATTTGTCAAGGGGCTAAACATGAAAGCATATTTTAGAAAGACTACATACAATAAAGCTAATATGATTTATACTTGCCCAACAAGAACATTCCTTAAAGGAACACAGGCCAGAGTAGAGTGGAAAGCATATTCCCAGGGCACATGAGCACTTACGAACACACTCACAAAAGACATAATTTTAGCTCCAATGTCATTTTTCTAAAGAATTTCCATGGCCCATCCCAGCTATTGGCAGATAATTTCTTCCCTAAATTCTGGGATGATTAGGAAAAATTTAATGAATTTAAGTGAGGCCATATAAAAGATTTCTTTGAAATAACCTCCCAGTTATAGGGTAGAATAATGTCCTACAAAATTTCTCCCCTGCAGAGCAGCAAAAACAAGGGGTGGGGATGGAAATAAGTATTATGAGCATCTAGTAAATGTCAAATACTGTGCTTGGTGCTGGGGACCCAGAAGTCCAACAAAAAGTCCATCTGTTCTAGCAGTTTAGAACAGCCTAGTAGAAGAGACACATTAAAAAAAAAAAGTCAGAAATCTCTATCTTGGGGCACCTTGGTGGCTCGGTCAGTTAAGCATCTGCCTTCAGCTCAGGTTGTGATCCTGAGGTCCTGGGATCGAGTCCTGCATCAGGCTCCCTGCTTGGTGGGGAGCCTGTTTCTGCTTCCCCCTCTGCACTTTCCCCTGCTTGTGCTCTCTCTCTCTCTGTGTCAAACAAATAAATAAAAATCAAAAGAAGGAAGGGAAGGAAGGAAGGAAGGGAGGAAGGAAGAAAGAAGTAGCTATCTTGTGTTATGCCTGAGCAATGCTCTAATTCATAGTGGGGAGCCTTGGAGCATCAGGGAGGCTTCCTGAAAAAGGCATCATTTACAGTGAATCTCTATGAGTAAGAGTTAACCAGGTGGACAAGAGCAGAAGGCAGGTGCGATCAGAGAGCTTCAAATTCAAACAGTATTATTGTAGACACCTGCTTCTCCTCATCGGTTTCTAACACCAATGAATGGCTCCAAGGTGTCCATGGAGACCCCTGCAAGTCTGGGCTTCAGACCCAGCCACCTGCGGCCACCTTTTATCACTCTCCTGCGTTGTGTTTGGGAGATGTATACATATGAGTGTACATATGAGTGGATTGAATGGATTCCCCCCCAAATTTTTTTTTAAAGAATTTATTTATTTATTTGAGAGACAGAGATCACGAGTAAGCAGAGAGGCAGGCAGAGAGAGAGGAGGAAGCAGGCTCCTGGCAGAGCAGAGAGCCCGATGCGGGGCTCGATCCCAGGACCCTGGGATCCATGACCTGAGCCGAAGGCAGAGGCTTAACCCGCTGAGCCACCCAGGCGCCCCATCCCCCCAAAATTTATGTTCATCCAGAACCTACCCGTGTGACCTTCTTTGGAATTAGGGTCTTTGCAGATGTAACCACGCTAAGATGAGGTCACACTGGACGAAGGTGGGCTCTAAATCCAGGTGTCCTCGTGAAATGAGTGCAATTTGGATGTTGGGACACAGAGCACACGAGGCCATGTGATGGTGGACGCAGAAACCCGCCAAAAAACACCAAAGACTAAAGCAACCATCAGAAGCTGGGAGAGAAAACCAGAACAGATTCTCCCTCGGAGCCCCCCAGAAGGAACCAAACCTGCCAAGATTTCATTTTGAACTTCTAGTCCCTAGATCTGGAGAACTAATGAGAGGGGAAATCAGTGTCTGCTGTCAGAAGCTGCCCCATCTGGGGCACTTTGTAGTGGTGCCCACGGGAAATGAATACACTGAGGAACCGCAAAAAGGACGTAAAGATGAAAGTAAAAAATTTGCCCAAATCTTATCACTGAGAGAATACTGTCACTATCATTTGGCAACCTGTTTCCATACATGCATACAGAGAGAAGTGTCGATAGGTGACCTTATCTCTTAAAACTTCATTTCTTTCTATTTTGAAAGTCCTGGCAAGAGCGTAGGGACCCCAGAATTCTTACATGTGCTCAAGGTTGGGGGGGTTGGTACAGTTGATCAGGCAATGTGGCCTGATTTAATTCAGTTAAAAGTGCATAAACCCTCTGTCTGAGCAATCCCATTTGTTATCATTGAACCTGGCCAAACACGTGTGTACAAGGATCTTCATCACACACTGGAAATACCTAAAAAACGTCCATTGTTCTGGGAAGGGCTAAGTAAGTTGAGTTGAAATGCACCTTCATCCATTTGGGCTGCTCTAACAAAACACCACAGACTGGGTCGCTTACTACAACAGCAATTCTTTTCTCACCATTTGGAGGTACAAGTCCGAGGGTAGGGGCCCAGTGTGGCCAGGTGAGAGCCCCCAAACCCCCTTTTGGGTCACGGACTTCTCGCTGTCGCTCCACTTGGCAGAGAGGGCTAGGGAGCTCACTGGACCCTGACAGGGGGTTAGGAGGTCGACATATGAATGGGACGGTGGGGTGGGGGTGGGGACACAAACATTCTGGCCGCAGCATGATGTATTTAGACTATGTTTCAGGTAAAAATGAGCCAGAACAAGATATATGGTTGAATGGAAAAGAAAAAAAAAAAAAAAGCAAGTTGCAGAACAAACCCAATTCCGCTTACCACACAGCCTTACATCAGCCGTGAAGGGATAGGTAAGGCTGGTGCGGTGAGGGCACAAGGAGGAGGCCTGTGTGCAAAGGGGAGGCCGAGGTGGGAGCAGGGAGAACGCCGGCAGGCCTCCAGCGTCTGGCTCGCCACAGTAGGACTACGGATTTTATTGGGCATAAGGCAGGGAACCACTGGAAGGTTTTTGAGCCAGGGAGGGACAAGATCCGGTTCACATTCTTAACATCTGACTCTCGCTGCCGTGTTGAGAACAGACACGGAGGGATCCGGAGAGAAGGCACGGAGGCCGACAAGAAAGAATGCCTCAGTCTCCTCTAGGGACCCCTGTGGTGGCGATGGAGGGCGAGGAGTGGTCAGAGTCGAGATTGGGGACACACAAAACTAGGAGGGTGTGGCACCATTTACCCAGTTGTGGAAGGCACGAGCAGGAGCTGGTGTCAGACCCAACTTAGGGCTGTTGGGTCTCAGCTGTCTGGGAAAGGTCACCAAGCGAGCAGACTGTCACATAAACGAGTCTGGAGCTCCCGGGAGAGGCAGCGTGCAGCCATCACCATAGACATGATCTGTAAACTCATGGGACTGGACGAGGTGGGAAGGCAGGCCCTGGGACTCTCTGACATTTAAAGGACTAAGGATCCCGAAAAGCAGATGGAGGAACAGAAACCGCCAAGCAGGAAGAAAAGTCAGGCAAGGTGTCCCGGAAGATTGGAATCCAGATGAGCAAAGTGCCCAGAAGGAAGGGGGAGAGATGGGTTATGTCATACAAAATAAACGTGAGCTGGTCCTGGGCCGTAGGATGCTGGGAACAGAGGCTAAGAGTCCCCCTCCCAGGGAGCTCTGCAGGACGGCACTTAGTCTCCCAGACTGAAGCGTGCCCGGGGCCTCTGGGGCCCGGCAGAGGAGCAGACTGGTCTGCAGGAGGTGCGAGGAGGAGTCTGAGGCTCCAAGAAGCCCACCAGCCAGGGCTGGGGATCACAGTTTGAGTTTAGACCCAAGCCTCGAAAATCAACATACATGCACAATCATGACTGAGGAAATAGGGAAATCTCGTAACATTTTTTCTACTTTCTTCTTTCTTTAAACATAAACCCGACCTTTCTTTCCATGCATCAATTTCTCCCCAGGTGGGTTTGTTTTTTCCTCCCTGAGGATTTTGAGGCTTCATGATACCAAAGCTCTTCTAACCCGATGTCTTTGTGAACTGTCCTTGGGGTCCTAATGTTGACCCCAAAGTGATTCAGCTGACACCTAATCCAGATGGTCTGTCCCCCCTTCAAATTCCAGCCTTCTGGGAGAGCCCATCAAATTCCTGTGAGGTCTAGAACCCATTGCCCCCAAATCCCTGAAGATTTGGGGGCCATGTTTCTCCCAAATTCGGTCTCATGGCCTTTCTCACCACGACAGTGGCTTCCAGATTGGAGAGATTACCATCTTCTTTTGTCCACCACACAGCACATCTCCCACCACCCGCCATTCCCCAGAAAGAACCACTAACACAACGTTGCCGTGTTAGCAGACTTCTCCCAAGGTCTGGGGGTTGCAGAGGGTAATGACAGCGCAGGGCACAGAATAGCGGCAAATTTAACGCCAGGCACTACTGTCAAAACAAGTGTCTGCTATTTGCCATTTCTCAGGGAGGACTTTTCTCCTGAGCCCCCACCTTCTCACCTGCTTCTCTCTCTGTTCAACCTCTCTTCACATCCCCCAGCGCTTCCTGCCCGGCTGCCTCCATATAGTCAACATCCCTCCTGTTTTCTTCCCCAGAGCCCCATCTCCTCTTGGTGTCTGTCCCCATCCCCACCGGGTTCTACCTTCTTCTGTCAAGGATTCCAGCATGATGCTTACACTCCTCCAGGGCAGAACAAGCCCTCCCCACAATGCAGAACCACACCTTCCCAAGAGCATGTGTCCTTCCCGCCACATGGGCAGAAAAGAACAGAATTTGAGGTGAATCTGCAGGATTTGCGCAGTCGAAACAGTCCAGCCCCTGGGATACAAAGGCACAGCTGGTCTGAACTTGCCTCTGAAAAGCCTGTATGTCTGCAGAAGCCAACATCTGCCAACACTTGAGCCACAAGTCAAGATCATTAACATTGCTTAGTAAATACGCATGTAGAGACGGTTGCTGCAAATCTTCGTACTTGTCTGCATTTGGAATTCTTAATACCTCCCCAAAGCTCCATTCATTCACCCCGATCACTGGCCTCTCTTCTCTCTGAACCTGTTTGCTTTTGCAAGCCCCTCAGAAGGGAGAAGCAGGATAAAATAACCCCACCAGGCATCTCTCAGTGATTTTAGCTCCGGAGTGAGCATGAGTTTCAAGGTTCAGCTCCCAAAGGCTCACACATTCCCCAGAAATCACTCCCTCTGTTCATTTGTCCCCATCCACCTGTCAGTCTCTGGGTCCCATGGCAAAGAGGAGCAGTAACCGGTCCAAAAATGTCACTTCTCCTTACCCACGTGTAGTGGTAGTTAAAGAGCAGCGTTGAAGAGTTGTGTCCCAGACCTCTGCATGGCTCCTGTCACCTGGCTCCAGTCTTATCACTCCCCCACTTAAAATCTCTGGTGGCTCCTACTGAGTGCAGAACGGAAGTCACCTCTGCTGTGAGAGACGTGGCCTTCCAGCCTGGCCCCCCAGGACCTTCCATTGCCATCGCCTGTCCTTTCATATATTCCAGGGACTCAACTCAAAGTCAAAAATGGAGGAGAGAGAACTGGAATCCAGACCTTCTGAAAAATTATTCTGCAAGGTCTTTTCCAAAACATACACGCACACATTCTCACAGACACAGACACACACAGTCATACACAAACCTTACACACACACTCTCTCTCACACACACGCCCTCATATATACTCATGCCCTCACACACACACACACACACACCTTCACATACATAACACACACTCACACACACACCCCCTCACATATACACAGACACACACAGTCATATACAAACCCTACACACATGCTCTCGCACACACACACCCTCTCATGTACTCCTGCTCTCACACACACACAGTTTTACATACTCAATGCACACGCACATATACACACCCTCACACATACACACACTCACACACAGACACACCCTCACATATACAACGCACACTCATATACTCCCTCGCAGACACACACCCTCACATACACACCACCCTCATGTACACACACACCCTCACGTACACACACTCCCATATATAACACACACTCATACACACCCTCGCAGACACACACACCCTCACACATACACATACACACACCCATACACACCCTCACAGACACACACACCCCCCCATATACAACACACACTCGTACACACCCTCGCAGACACACACACCCTCACGTACACACCACCCTCATGTACACACACACCCTCCCATATACAACACACAATCATACACACCCTCACAGACACACACACCTTCACATACACAACGCGCACGATACGCGTGCACTGAATACCCAGGACGGGGCACCCACTCTACCCTTTTCCCTAGCAGATGGTTTGCACAGAGAAACAAGGAGGCTAGCAGGTGATCTGGGCAAAAGGTCGAGAACGAGGAAGTACGGTTGCCCACAAATCAAAGGGACTTAGCCCGCCTGTCTCCAGGCTGTAGGCTGTGTGGCTGTTCTATCCACTACCCTGACCTCCCCTGTGGCCAGAGGTCCTACGCTGTGGCCTCCTCATGACAAACGTGGGGTCACTGTGTCCAATGCTCAGCGACATAGGACCAGGATCACCGCGATGTCAGCCGCTCATCGAGAATGAGTACATGGCTCCTTTTCCATGACAGGTGATTGGCATTTATTTTGCTCTCAGCGAGTCCTTAAGAAGAAAGAGCCAACAACGAGACCTGACCCGACGTGGGGGAAGAGGTCAAAATATAAGTCTAGGATGCGGGACACAGGGGCAACAGGGCCGGCATGAGGGGAGGAGCCTCTGTTTAAAGAAACTCTGCAGGGGCCTCTAAGCAAACCACCCCCACCCCCGCCACCTGGGCTCCTCACCTGGGGCCCTGTCCTGCTGCCCGAGGCTTCTCCTTGAGCTGCAGCCTGGCTACTGGGAAACCTGGGTCATCCCCCCGAAGCTCTATCCAGAACCCTAAAATACAAGACTGGGAACAGACCTCTTAGCCAGATTCTCAGCAAACTCTCTGCACTTGAGAGCTCCAGAGAAAGGAAACTGATTCTTCCTGAGCCCAAAGCCCAAAGTCCATGACTACGTAGTGGCAGGATACAGACTGAAATCACCCCGGGTGGACTATTCTTCCCGCCTCGCCTCCATGCCTTGCACGGCCTGAAAACTCCCCATCCTTCAAGCCTCAACTGGGTGAACACCTCCTCTGGGAAGCCTCCTCCCTCCTTCCAGTTAGAGCTAGGGATCCTCTCCCTGCAACCTCATCAGAGAACACTCTGACTCTGTGTGTCCCCACGCAACGGACACGGGCACCGGGAACAAAGGAAGAATGTCTGGTTCATTTTCCATCCCAGTACCCGGCACCTGGTAAGGCCCAGTCAATGGAAAGCATAATGAAGTGCACATCTGGGTCAGCAAGGAGCGCTCTGGACATGCACCGCGTGACCCTCTCATTCTCGCTGTCTGAGCTGAATGCAAACTGGGGCATTTACTCTCCCTACCACTCAGTTCAACCTTGAACTGTTTCCGAAACGTTTCATGCTCTTAGCGTTTGTGGTCCTGACTGGACTACGGGAGCTGGTATGACAGCTGGCAGGTCTGTCCCAGAAGGCCTGGCCCCGGGGGTTCTCAGCCTCGGCTGCATGGTGATACCACCTGAGCAACTGTGACACCCACCCAGTGCCCCAAGCCACACCCCCGGGAGCAGGACACAGGCGTCGGATTTTTAACTTCCTCAGCTGGTTCCAGCATGCAGCTAAGGTTAAGAAACACATTCCCAGGGGCACCTGGTTGGCTCAGTGGGTTAAGCCTCTGCCTTCAGCTCAGGTCATGATCTCAGGGTCCTGGGATCGAGTCCCGCATCGGGCTCTGCTCAGCGGAGAGCCTGCTTCCTCCTCTCTCTCTCTCTCTGTCTGCCTCTCTGCCTACTTGTGATCTCTCTCTGTCAAATAAATAAATAAAAATCTAAAAAAAAAAAAAAGAAACACATTCCCAGAGGGGCACCTGGGTGGCTCAGTTGTTAAACATCTGCCTTCAGCTCAGGTCATGATCCCAGGGTCCTGGGATCAAGCCCTACATCGGGCTCCCTGCTCAGCGGGAAGCCTGCTTCTCCCACTCTCACTCCCGCTGGTTGTATTCCTTCTGTCTCTGTCAAATAAATAAATAAAATCTTTTTTAAAAAGAAAGAAAAAAGAAACACATTCCTAGAAAAATGTGATACCAGCAAACCCTCCCTCCTCCCACCCCCACGGTTGTGACAACCAAAACGTCTCCAGACACTGCTAGGTGTCCATGGGGATGGGGGAGAAAATCACCCCTGGATGAAAGCTACTGAGGGAGGCTAGCCTCCAAATAACTTATCGCATCTTTATTTCCCATGTCAACTGTAGGTCACATGAGCACTTTTCCAAATTTGGCTGAGTGGCAGAGGGTTCTGGACACTGGGGTCCGTGTCTCAGTGAGGGACATGCAGGACTGGGCTGGACGCAGGATGGATGGGAAATGGTTCTGAGAGGCAAGACAGGATCACACAGAAGCCAGATAAGGTAGATTCAGGGCAAGTAAAAGAAGTCATTGGTGATTAGCCTATAAAAAGATGATCAAAAACAGAACAAAACCTTCCTCACCCCCCACAACCTCCACCCTACCTCTCAAATTCCTTAATCAGAGAGATCATATGATAATTTTCTTTCTCTGACTGACTTACTTTGCTCAGCATAATACCCTCTAGTTCCATCCACGTCATTGCAAATGGCAAGATTTCATTTCTTTTGATGGCTGCATAGCATTCCATTGTTCTATATACCACATCTTCTTTATCCATTCATGTGGATGGACATCTAGGTGCTATCCATAGTTTGGCTTTTGTGAACATCGCTGCTATAAACATTGGGGTGCACATGCCCCTTCAGATCACTACATTTGTATCTTTAGGGTAAATATCCATTAGTGTGATTGCTGGGTCATAGGGTAGCTCTATTTTCAACTTTTTGAGGAACCTCCATGCTGTTCTCCACAGTGGCTGCACCAACTTGCATTCCCACCAACAGTGTAGGAGAGGGTTCCCCTTTCTCCACATCCTCTGGGATCAGGAGGGAGACAAACCATAAGAGACTCTTAATCTCACAAAACAAACTG
Source organism: Martes martes (assembly GCF_963455335.1). Taxonomy (NCBI): domain Eukaryota; kingdom Metazoa; phylum Chordata; class Mammalia; order Carnivora; family Mustelidae; genus Martes; species Martes martes. The sequence goes on along the minus strand of NC_137904.1, from coordinate 34,166,233 downwards.
AGGGTGATTGGGGCAGGGCGGGTAGGGAGAGGGTGGTTGGGTTATGGACATTGGGGAGGGTATGTGCTATGGTGAGTGCTGTGAAATGTGTAAGCCTGATAATTCACAGACCTGTACCCCTGGGGCAAATAACACATTATATGTTAATAAAAACAAAACAAAACAAAACAAAAAATAGAACTAAACCCAAAAAGCCAGACATTCAGTAAAATCACAGAGTTGGAAGCAAGCCAAAGTTGTCGCCGGTGAAGGGCAGTGGCAACTAGAGGCCAGGAGGAGGGAAACGGTCAGAGAAGGAGCTCTCAGAAGTTCTGGGCAGGGAAGAACCACACCAAGCCATGGTTGGGGACACAAGTCTAGAATGGCATGGAGGCTGACACATGAGAGTCACCAGAGGCAGGGAGCTGATCTTCCATGGTCCAGCCCCATCTGCTGCAACACTGCAGACTCACCTGTTGCCCGATGCTTAAGATGCCTTCAGCCCCCATGATGCCAGAGCTCAGAGGAGCCAGGGGCAGACTGCAGCAGAGAAAATGCCCCGTGGCCGACTCCACCGCTGATTAAAGCCTCTCTCCCGAGGACTTGGAGGGGAGCAACTTCTTCGCTTCTCCCAGCCTCCCAGGCCCCCTGAGGAAGAACCTCTGGAACGGCCCTTCCAGACATCATGCCGAAAGCACAAGGAGCCAGTTAGAGCCCCCAGGGAGCCTGAAGCCAGGCATCCTGCTCTCCACACTCTCTCTGTCTCCCCAGTATCTCCCCGCATTCCTTCTCAACCCCTTCGAGTTCCTCCTCTTTTGCTCACCTCTGAGCGTCGGCGTCCCCAGACTTCAATCCTGGACCTCTTCTCTTCTAATCACTTCTCAGACCGTCTGTCTAAAGCTCCAGTGTGCACTCCCCCACTTAAAAACTCCCTTCATCTTCCACTGAACATAAGAGGAAGTCCAAGGTACTCCAGCCCTTTCTGATCTCGCATCTGCCGTCCTCTCAGTCCCCTTCTACACTGCGCTTAGACAGTCCAAGCCACATCCGACTTCAAGAAAGAAAGGCCATGAACACTCCTGACAGCCTGATGTCCCTGATTCATTTCTAAGCCACTCAGTATAACAACCATTCACTGCCTTCTCTGTGTCTGTCACCAACTCTGAGCAGAATTCCAGCAACTTCTGCTCCCAGTCTCTGCACCTTGCCTGGTCCCTGGCACTTAATACTCAAAGGAGTCATTACTGTTGCAACAATGTAACAGTAACAATAATGTAACAGTTACAATAATGTTGGGTATTATTCTAAGTGTCTTACTAGGTATTCCTTTATTTTATCCTCATAAAGCAGTTATTTGTATTATTATTTAGAACAATAATATTATGTAGGAATGTAAGTAATATTTATTGTTACCCCCATTTTATAGACAAGAGTACAGAGGTACAGGAACACAAGGAGAGGTGCCCAAATTCAGGAGGATAGAAAATGGGGAGCCAAGCCCACACAGTCTGATCGAGGGCCAGCACTCTTCCCCACTCTGCAACACTGCATCTTTTTTTTTTTCTCTTTAATACTGCCTCTGAATAAGAGACTTTTAAATGAACTAATCCTGGTAAAAATACCAGGAATGTCAGTACTCCTGCCATGGGAGGCAGGGGACAAGCCAGGCCAGGGCCGGCAGGGTCTGATAGCACCCACAAGTCACAAAGTAAAGGCAGGGGCGGTGTCCTGGTTCAGAAAGATGAGGCAGACGGCCACCACAAACCCAGAGGGCAGGCCTGGGGCTAAAGACCAAAATCAGAGGTGCGAGGTGAGGGCAGAACCCTACAGGCAGCACAGCAAGGAGTCTGCCTGTCCAGACAGTACCGCCGGCTAAGGGTACTGGCCCGGCTTGCCCGATGCCCAGGGGAAGCGGGGGAAGATGCGGTCAGCACCAGCTACAACACACAGCCCCTAGCATCCCGTTCAGGGGTAACATTGTGCAGCCCATGAGAGATCCTGGGACTCTGGCCGTCAGCCCCACTGTGTGCATTGTAAACACTGTGTGCAGAGTACGCAAGTGGGGCTGGCCCGTCCGGAGGTGCGGGCGACAGGCTGAGATCCCCTTCCACCCGAGACCCTGTAGAACCTCCACGGGGCAGCTAGCCCTGAGCTGACACCAGCACCCGGCTCAGTTTCAGAATGCAGGGGCATGGAAATGACAGCACCTTCCCTTTAGGCAGCGGGAGGCCAGCACTCACCCTCATGGGCTCATCGGGGAAACCGGGTTTGCTGGGCCTGTCCTGGCGTCGGGACCTGAGGAGCTGCTTGGCCTGCTTTTCCGTCAGAATCGGGGAGGACCCTGAAAAAGTCAGGAAGGGGCCTGAGGGACTCTCGGCACACCCGCGCGTGCCCCGGCTCACAGGCCGACACCAAGGATTTGCAAGTTCAATTACGGTCAAACACAAAAGTTCTTTCACAGGGATCTGTCCCAAAGGACGCTGCGTTCCAGAGGACTCCAGGAAGAATTCTGAATTGTTTCTAACTTGGGAAGCCCAGAGCAGAAGCTGCACGGCTGGAAGAGACTTACCCATGGCAAGGGGGCATTTCTTAAAAGTAGGAGCTAGTTTCATGAACATCGGATTTTTTTCCCCCTTTCTTTCTTTTTTAAGTCATCTCTATACCCAATATGGAGCTCGAACTCATGACTCCAAGACCAGAGTCGCATGCTCTACTAACTGAGCCAGCCAAATGCCCCTGGATAAGTTTTTTAAAACATATTTTCGTCAGTTCTATGGTCAATGTGTTTCTTGTCCCTTAGGTTTGCTTTGATTTTTTTTTTCTTTAAATCCCCAAAACACTAAATCGACTAAAAGTCGTTATTGGGCAATTCTTCATGAGAACAAGATTGTGTTAAACTTGATAATCACACTTGACCCCTCAAAGAGGATATTATGATAATAAAGTTAATATTGTTTTAATAATCATACATAAATGCTAAATGATATCATCCAATAAAAGTCTATCAGGTCTTGATGATCTCATATGAACTCTAAACAATGGTATAGTTGGGGCACCTGGGTGGCTCAGTCCGTCAAGTGTCTGCCGTTGGCTCAGGTCATGATCCCAGGGTCCTGGGATCAAGTCCCACATCAGGCTCCCTGCTCAGTGGGGAGTCTGCTTCTGCCTCTCCTCCTCTCCTCCTCTCATGGTCTCTCTCTCAAATAAGTAAATAAATAAAATCTTAAAAAAAAAAAAGATGGTATACTTAAAGATTTATCAGCATTTCTAGGAATTAATATTCAAATACATTTAAAGACTAAAAAAATAATTTATCTCTAATGATAGCAATTCTGGGAGCCTGCTCTTGGCGGGGCAAGCATTGAATTATTATACATTACATATTCTTTGACATGAAAAAAAAATTTTAATATGAAATAGACTTATTCCAGTTTATCATGTCAGCAGAGTAATAGGCCATTTTCAGAGTGAATGCTCACCTGCGAAGCAAGTCAGTAAGGTAAGGGAGATGACAAGCACAAGTAGCTTCTCCATGCTGCCTTAGTTCCTGTCTCAGCTCCTTGCAGAATGAATGCCGCCCCCAATGGGCCAGCCTACTTGAAGGAAGCCACGTCTGGCCCCAAGCTTGTTTATGCTGTGACTAACTCCACTTACGGTATGATGCTAAGTGCATCTGACTCCGAGTTTTTAGTATGACCACTAAACTATTTTCCTCTGAATCCCTGTCAGTTTTCATCCTGAGCAAGGAAATTACCCCTCTGCGATGTGACGTTCAGAGCATGAATTTGAGAAAACAACATTGATATTCCCTTCATTTAAACAGACATAGCTGCACTCTACGGTAGGTGTTCTGTGTCTGTAGCTTCAGAGTATGCTCCGACTGTTTGCATCTCTTTCGTTAATCAACTCTTCCATATGCCCATTGTGTGGGCGTTTCTCCAAAGCCCATTTATTTGATTTGACCCTCCTGAGAGTTTCAAAGGCAGGCAGGGAAATTGGCAAGGGGCATCGTAACGGGGGAATTTTTTTTTTCAGCTGACTGTGGAGCCAGAAAGACCAGGGTTCCTGTCCTGGCTTCACCTCTTTCTAGCAACGTAAACTTCAGTAAATCCTTACCCTTTCTGAAATTCGGTTTCCTCCCTCTCTTGTGGGTGTGATTAAAGACGAGGGTTAAAGGGCAGCCAGCACCATCTCCATTTTGCAAGGACGGACGTGAGGTTCAGAGATACAAGACCATGATCAAGTCCACACATCACGGATGCGGAAGTCGAGCCAATCTCTTCAGTCTTTGAAGGCCACTGCTTTTTCCATTACACCCTAAAGGGCCTCCCGCAACATCCTGTCAATAAGAGGGGTAAGCAGCCCCCACTCCAGACTTCAGATTGTTTTTGTAAAGACAATAGAATCTCGGTAAGCTGACATCCTTTTAAGTTCAACTCATCTGTAAATATTACCTAAAAAATGATTAAATATATTCTAAAAATATGTCTGGAAGGCATGTGGCATTTATGGGGACGAAATCCTCAATTCAGAGAAGTGATCTGCTGTTTCTGTTCTCGCTTGAGCAGCTCAAAGGAAAACAATGCCCTCTCTGTAGTTGTCCGAATTAATGCTAATGTTGTGTAACTGATATTGAACCTAAATGCTCTGTCCACTCTGTTGGTATAAAGACAGTTTGAACAGATTGTAAACAAGGCAGAAAAATCATGTCTTGTCAGCAAAGTTGCTCAGAGTTAGATCTTTGGTTTTATATCTCTGTCACTGTTAACCATCCTTCTGTTTTTATGTAGTTTTCAATAACTGAGGAATTTTAGGAGCATTATTTTAGGACTAGATATTTGTCGTATTAAACATCCTGGGGTTTTTTAATGTGCATTGGCAAATTTTTCATTGCTTTTGTTCTTTGTGGTTGGAATCGAACACTAACTGTATTGTTTTGTTACATCAAATAAATACATTCAGAGGGCCAGAAAGAGAAAATTTATACCTAGGTAGAAATTTCTAATGTGTCCAATGTAAATTTGCTAGAAAAATGTTTTTTAAATTCAGTAACTTTTGTCCATATCAGCAGTGTTCCAATAATAATAATAATAATAATAACGTGAGCTACGATGCAAGACACCTACATAATTTAAATTTTTCTAGCAGCCCCATTTTTTTAAGCAAGAAATAGGTGAAATTTTTTTATATTCTATTTTATGTATCATGAAATGTCCAAAATATGATTATGTCAATATGTAAGGAAGCTAAGCAAATTATTAATGAGATATTTTGTGAGTCGTTTTGTACCAAGCCTTCAAAATCTGGTATGTATTTTTACACTCATGCATTTCAAGTGCTCAGTAGCCACATACTGCTGGTGGCTACCATATTCAACAGCATAGGTCTAGATCCTTCCATCTCTATGGCCACCCCCTGGGTCTAGGCTACTGTTACTCCTCACCCAGCTTCCAGCACCAGACCAACTGGTCTCCCAACTTCCCTTCCTGTTCACTTCGATCCATTCTGCATGCAGCAGCAAAATGACCTACTTAAAATAGAAAATGGGCCTCATCACTTCCCTGATTAAGAATTCTTTCTTGGGGCACCTGGGTGGCACCATCGGTTAAGCGTCTGTGTTTGGTTCAGGTTGTGATCCTGGGGTCCTGGGATCGAGCCCCACATCATCATCATGGGGCTCCCTGCTCAGTGGGGAGTCTGCTTCTCCCTCTCCCTCTGCCCCTCCCCTTACTCGTGTTCTCTCTGTCTCTCTCAAATAAATAAATAAAATCTTTTTTTAAAAGTATCCTTTCTTCTCACTGGACTCAGAATGAAATCAGAATCCTTACCATGCACCACGGGACCCTGTGGTATCTCCACTTGCTGCCCTTTCCAGCCCCACTCTGACCACTCCCCTCTAGCTCACTGCAATCTAGACACACTCAGTTATTTTCAACTTAACAAACTCTTTCCCCCCTCAGTACTTTCGCATATGATCTTCCTCACTCTTTTAATGTCTGGATCCTTCTCATCCTCCAGGTTTTGATCTGAAAGTTCTCTTGTTCAGGCAAGCCTGCCTTTACCAACCTAATAAAAGCTCCCTGCCCACACCCCCATCCCACCATTCCACTCCAATTCATAGCACTTACCAGAATGTGTAAATATTGGTTTTGTTTACTTTTTAAAATCTGTCTCTTTCACAGGACTATAAGCCTAATGAACCACGTACTACCTTTGTAATTAAGAAAAGGGAAAAAGTAACCTCTGGAGGACTGGAGAGGTGCTACTAGAGACAGTCAGGCAACTGTATCTCATCCTGGGATTCTGGCTCAAGGTCTCAGGGGAAGGGGCAGAGGGTTCTCCAGATGTGATGGCTGAGCCTTTCAAATGTCCCTCTGCCAATATTGTCCTTAAGGGGTAACTATAGGAAAAAGGAAAGAGCAAGGTTGCTTTGTAATGAGTGTCACTCCGGTGAGGAGAATTCTTTCCTACCCCCTACCCCTGATTCTCAGGGAAAGCATCTGGCAGATCAATTAGATGAATCTGCAGGGCTCTCCGTTGAACATGCAATTCCCCAAAGCTCCACAAGGTGGCAGCCTAGAGAACAGGACCAGGGACAGCCAAGGTCATGGGGAAAGGAACTCAAGGCCACCGAGGTTAGCTCTTCTAAAAGTTTCCAGGACTACCAGAGAAGCCACTGGAGATGGAGAGATGGCACTGCTGTGCCTCAGACTGTTTTCTTAGGATTTTAATCAATCTCATGGTTTTCATTAGATGCTAAGGGTTAGGAAAGCTGCATTACCAGTTACCCACAGAACGAATGCTACTACCCAAGTTCTCGGCATCCTAACATAACTGATATTTCCATTTGTGTGGGTTTCCCATCTCTTTGTAAAAGGAACTCCTGGGGTGCCTAGCTGGCTCAGTCAGTGGAGCATGCAACTCTTGATCTTGGGGTTTGGAGTTTGAGACCCACGTTGGGGGTAGAGATCACTCAAAAATAAAATCTTTAAAAAATAAAAAATAAATAAAAGGAATTCTCGGATCACAGTGATGTTTAAGGATCAAGGATAAACCTGCCACCGTCAAGCTCCTGACATCATCACATGGGGGCACCTGGTTGGATCAGCCAGTTAAGCATTGGCCTTCAGCTCCTATTATGATCCCAGGGTCCTGGGATCGGGCTCTCTGCTCAGCGGGGACTCTGCTTCTCCTGCTCCTTCATCCCTTCCCCCCCATGCTCTGTCTCTCAAATAAATACATAAAATCTTTTTTTTTTTAAAGGATATGATAGTGATGTCTTTATTTTAAGATTTATTTATTTGTAAATAAGCAGGGGCAGGGGCAGAAGGAAAGAATATCCAAGCAGACTCCCACTGAGCATGAAATCCAGTGAGGGGTTTAATCCTATGAGCCATGAGATCAGGACCCAAGCTGAAACCAAGAGTCAGATGCCCACATGACTGAGGCACCCACGTGCCCCAAGACAGTGATTTCTAATTCGGTCAGCTAGAGAAACTTCAGAGAACAGGAAAACATCCTTAAAAACAAAAACAAAATGATGGAAAGATGCTGAATCTGTCCCAAGAGAATTATAATGTGCCCACCACATTCTTTAGGCCCAGAGTCAATTAAGTAACTTCTAATATTCCTTTTTGTAGTTGTTTTCATTTTTTTTTACTACCTTTCCCACTAGACTATAAACTCTATATTTTTACAGTATACACACAATTCTCTTGTAATTTTTATTATAGTCCCTGCATAAGCTGCCCATGAACCATACACAGGTTCCTTGATAAGCACACTGTGTAGACAGGTATGAGGTGTGGGCAGGTGTGGTGGTTGAGAGCGCCCGCATCGTCCCGTCTCCACCACCACATACATGTCTTTGCTGTATGACTTCGCAGTCCTGCCCTTTGACTGTGGGCTCAACCAAGGGCCTTGCTTCAGACAGTGGGTTGGTATCAGACACAGCACAAACAAGGGTCCATGCCACGTGTGTGTGCCCCCAGGCATGTCCACTCGCATTTCTGCCATTGCTACAAGAAGAGCTTCCCCCAAACAGCTGCCCCCCACCCTGACCAAGCTGAGTCTCAGAATTAACTCAGATGGAAGGGATCTGGCAAGGAGCTCAGCCTACCGAGCAATGGACTCACCCAACCCAGGCCCAATCACCTTGCCTGGCCTCCAGCCACCACAGCAGGAAGCCCAGCAGCCCATAACCTGTAGATCCTTAGGATGACGTGACTGTTACTTTAAGGCACGGAGTCTAGGAGTGGTTGGTTACACAGCCTCACTCTGACAACAGCTAACCGCTACGGGGGTTCTCAGGAGATGGGTAGTGTGTCCAAACCTGGGTGCTCTTGTGTCTAAGTTCACAACAGGGTCCTGACAGAAGCTTCATTCAAAAGTAAAGGAGTATTGGGGCGCCTGGGTGGCTCAGTGGGTTACAGCCTCTGCCTTTGGCTCAGGTCATGGTCCCCGGGTCCTGGGATCGAGCCCCGCGTCAGGCTCTCTGCTCAGCAGGGAGCGTGCTTCCCTTCCTCTCTCTCTGCCTGCCTCTCTGCCTCCTTGTGATCTCTGTCTGTCAAATAAATTAAAGAAAAAAATTCTAAAAGTAAAGGAGTATCTACTGTGTAGGCCACGTGGTACCATGGCCAAGATTGTGGAGCACAGAGTCATTGATGAATCTGGGCTCTGAGATTAGCACCTGGGTTATAGTAAAGCTGTAATCGGGCAGGTTTCTTGACTATCAAGATTACTGTCTCCTCATTTATAAGAAAAGAATGATAATTATAATATGACTTACCTCTCACTGTGTTTTGAGAACTTAAATAAAGAAAATTAAAAATAATAATCATAAATAGAAAAGTTCATTCTAAAAACAAATTAATTGAAAAAGAGAATGTATTTGTAAAGTACTTGACAGATATAGGAAGGATCTAATATTTGGAAATCCCTGTTATTGTTGTTATTAGCAGCATGATTATTATTATTCCTCCTTCTCTTTGTGAATCACCTTTCTTATATTTTCATACCCATTCCATTCTAAGACACGTGACAGAAGATCTATAAAACTGTCCTCAGTGACCAAATGATACAGAGATTAACCAAACACATATTAAGATACATAATACCGTATATTGTTGAAATAAAAATCCATCTTTATTAGAAAAGAAAATACGGCCCCTTTTCAACAGGAGTTGATGTCCCCGCTCTGTCTCCACACCCCATGCCCTTGGCTTCCCTTTTCATATCCTCAGTACTTCTACACAAACACACACCTTCCTGTTTGGAGCAGTAATACAATGGTAAGATGGTTTGGCCTTGGACAGGAGCCTTGCTGGCCTGCTGCTTGCTGCCACAAGTGGGCTGTAATTTCTGCTCTGGGTCCAGGACATTGGCCCCAATTTACGTCTGCCCAACAGGTAAGGACAGCCAAGGTCAGCATCAGATTCCCGATGGCCAATGCCAGGCTGCCCTCCAAGCTAAACAGGAATGACAGGGGCACTGGCAAAGTGTCGGAACGTACGGTGGTACAAATCAATACACTGGGGGAGTGGAGCATGGGCCAAATAATTTGTGAAACCACTTCTAAAGGCTGCTGTCCTATTACACTTCATTCAGGAAAAGTGTTAAGCCTTCAACTGGGAGAGAAAAGCTCAATTCTTCTGGGGAAAAGATACTGAAACCTGTGTTGTTTTTCTCTGTGGGATTTCAGTTGGGATCATCAGCTTCAGAGAGATGAAGAGACTCTCTGGCAGTGGTTCTCTAAACTTAAGCTGCGTTAGAATCCCCCAGAGGTTCATGAGACATCTGTGAAAACCTCTTACTGGAAGATGAAGACAAAGGAAACCAGAAGGAAAAGCAACGTGCAGCAATACAGAGACTGTGTGAGGAGAAAAGGGGAAAAAAAACTATCCAACATCCTCTGCAAAGCAAGAGAACATTTCTGCTCCCATGAAATGTGAATGGGATACTGCTGAAAAAAAAAAAAAAAAAAGGAATATTCCAAAATCAAATCAACAAAAGTTCTTAGAAATTAAAAAAATCAATAAAAAGATCCAAAGATAGAGCAATGGAAATGTTTTAGAAAATAGAATAAAATTGAGAGAGAGAGAATGAGAGAGAGAAAGGGGGAAGGGAAAGGGTTAAAAAAAGCAAGATAGAAAAAGTATTTTTAAAGATTTTATTTATTTAGAGAGAGAGAGAGAGAGAGAGATCACAATTAGGCAGAGAGACAGGCAGAGAGAGAGGGCAAAGCAGGCTCCCTGCTGAGCAGAGAGCCTGATGTGGGGCTCGATCCCAGGACCACTGGGATCATGACCTGAGCTGAAGGCAGAGGCTTAACCCACTGAGCCACCCAGGTGCCCCGAAAAAGTATTTTTAAAGAGAGGACATTTCTCCAGGTGAGTTGAAAACTTATGTCCATACAAAAACCCACACATAGATGTCTGTAGTCACCTTATTCATAATTACCAGTTCTTGGAAGCAAACAAGATGTCCTTCAATACGTAAATGGATCAATAAACTGTGATAATATTCCAGACAATGGAATAGTATTTGGCACTAAAAAGCAATGAGCTATCGGGGCCCCTGGGTGGCTCAGTAGGTTAAACATCCAATTCTTGTTTTAGGCTCAGGTCATGATCTCAGGGTCCTGAGATGGAGCCCCATGATGGGCTCGGGGATCAGCGGGGAGTCTGCTTAAGATTCTTTCCCCTCCCTCTCCCTCTGCCCCTCCTCCCCCACTCATGGGCACATGCGCTCTCTCTCTTTCTCAAATACATAAATAAATAAAATCTTTTTAAAAAAAAGAATGTCTTCCTCAAACGTGGTAATCTCTATTAATCTGCCCTTACACAGATAAATTTCCCAGATGATTTTCACTTAGGAAAGAGAGACTACGATTGTTTAAAAGAAAACTTCCATAAGCCTTAAACTGTTCATATTCTTTTCCTAAATGTGAGAATCTGAGGAGATAAACCTAAACAGAGGAACTATATATCATAGCAAAATATTAGAGACAAAGAGCCAAAAACAGAGGTAAGTTCCCAACAGTGAACTGTCTTCCTAGAATGGAACGTTATGCAACTATTAGATATAAATGCATAAAAACATGTAAAAGTTATTTTGTAAATGAAAAAAATAGCCGGACAGAGACTATATATCTACCATATAATCAAAATTACATGTAGAAAAAAGCAAACCACAGTTTTCATAGAAATTAATGGAAAAAATGTGCCAAGATGTGCAAACACAGGTTGTCTTTGGGGTGAGAGAGGGATGATCCTTCTTCCCTTTATCTTTTCTATATTTTCCAAATGTTCTATAATGGGAATTTTTTTTAAACCCTCAATTTTTAAAAGCGTATTCTTTGTTATGTTTTCAAATAGAAGCTACATTAAGGGCTCTGCTTCAACTAGGATCCACAAACGTGTGTGGCCAGGATCAATGTGCTCCAAGCCTCACCACACCGCCTGACACTGATCCCACTTCCAACACAGGCAGCCCCCAGTCTTCACAATCCAGATGGTTAAATACTTTCGCTGACTACTCCAAGTGTGTCCCGGGAACCCTCAGCATCAGCATCGCTGGACATGTGTCAGAAATGTAGACCCTCATGCCTCTTCTCCCAAAAATGGAATTAGAATCTGCATTTTTAACAAGATCCCCAGGGGCAAGGTTCTTCGAAATGAAATAAGAGACACTCTGATGGTTTAATTAGGATTAAAGCTAACTTGGATGAACAACTTAAAGATTTTTTTTTTTAATTTATTTGACAGACAGAGATCACAAGTAGAGAGAGAGGAAGACGGGGGGGGGGCTGGGGGGGGAGTAGGCTCACCGCTGAGCAGAGCTGAAGGCAGAGGCTTTAACCCACTGAGCCACCCAGGTGCCCCTGGACGACCAGCTTAAAGGGATCTCAGTCCCAACACTGACTTTGGAGCATCAAACATGTTTCTCTACCAGTTTATGCCTTGGTTTTCCTCATTCTGAAAATGGGCATGCTAAACTCAGCCTAGCACCAGGGATGCAGTAAGCCATTATTAATAGGTCTAAATAAACGCTTCTTGTCAGGCTTGTTACAACACGCCCGGCACTCTGCGAGGCCTGGGACTCCTGGCAGAGTGCGTGGACCACAATAAGCCAAAGCGTTTAATAAACTGGCAAGCACTCAGGGGACATCTGTCCATTTTTTGCCTGGATTGTCCCATTCTTTAAGCATGTAACACTCTCAAAACTTTCGGTTTTCTCCCTTCCATCATTCGAAACCGGGCGGGCTCCCACGTCCGCCAGACAGTGAGGGAGGTGGGGGAAGGCGAAGGTCATAGACAAGCTTGCTGTAAATCACTCATGCTAGAACTTCCATGGCTACAGGCCGGCGCGGTTCAACCTCGCGTCCTCTCTACAGCCCCCACCTTACTGTTACTCCGCCCACTATCCTCCCTAAGCCACACCCACTGCCCAGCTCCTGTCTCCCGGCTCCACCCTTTCCCCCAAGGCCCGCCCCCCGAGGTCCGTCAGCCCCCGCGTCCCACCTCACACCTCCGCCCCGCCCCGGGGCTCGCGCGGCAGGCCCCGCCCCCGCCCGCGGTCGCGCCGCGGGGCTCGGCGTGCGTGCGGCTCGCGGCGCCCTTCGCTGGCGTCGGCGCCCAGGCAGGCACCGGAGACGCGCTTGTGAGCGCGGCGGCGCGAGGGCGGCCCCAGCCCCGGGCCCCGCAGCAGCGCCGCCGCCCGCGCCAGGTAGGGCCCGAGGGGAGGGCGGAGGCCGGTCGCGAGGCCTCGGGAGAGGGGTGAGCGGGTGGGGGCCTGCGGGAGGCCGCGCCCGACCCGAGCGACTGCGCCCGGCCGCGGAGTGCGGGCCCCGGGCTAACGGTCACGGACGCCGCCGGCGCCGCGCGGCCCACGTGCGCCACCGTGCGCAGAGCTCAGGGCGCCGAGCTCCGCGGTCGTCTCCCCGCCGAGGGCCGCCTGTCCGTTTCTCCCGTGCCGGGCGCCCGGCGGAGCGTGACCGCGCTGGGCGCCGCCCCCTCGGCGCGGCTCGGCGGGAGCCTCCGGGGTAGAGCGGCGGGGGAGACGCGGCGCGCGCGTCTCCTGGGAGACAGCGGGGCCACCCGAGCGGACGACTCCCTGGGGGTCCCCTGAAAGGCGGAGGGCTGTCGGGAACCGCGGGCCCCGGGTGGACCCCGCCTGTTTCTCTCTCAGTTAGAAATCGGCCTCGGACGAGATGGAAGCGGAGAAGCGGCCGGCGCCCTACGAGGGCCTGTTTGCGGACGGGCACCTGGTCCTGTGGACGCTGTGCTCGGTGCTACTGCCCGTGTTCATCACCTTCTGGTGCAGCCTCCAGCGGTCGCGCCGCCAGCTGCATCGCAGGGACATCTTCCGCAAGAGCAAGCACGGCTGGCGCGACACGGACCTGTTCAGCCAGCCCACCTACTGCTGCGTGTGCGCGCAGCACATTCTGCTGGGCGCCTTCTGCGACTGCTGCGGGCTGCGCGTGGACGAGGGCTGCCTCAAGAAGGCCGACAAGCGCTTCCCGTGCAAGGAGATCATGCTCAAGAGTGACGGCAGGGCCCTGGACGCCATGCCCCACCACTGGATCCGGGGCAACGTGCCCCTGTGCAGCTACTGCGTGGTCTGCAAGCAGCAGTGCGGCAGCCAGCCCAAGCTCTGCGATTCCAGGTAAGCCCTTTGTGCCCCAGATGGCGGCGTCGGAGTCAGGATTTCGTGGAGTGGGCGGAGAGGCCTGCCTTGATCTCTGCAAATGGCCTAAACTGCCCACTTCAAGGAAGCAAGCTCATAAACGTCCCTGGAATTGGACAGGCAGGGCAGCTTTGCAGTAGTCATTTGCCCAGATGATACATCCAGCCCCCACTCCTCAGCCAGCCTGCCCTTTTGGGTAATGAAATTTGGCACTTAGATCCCAAGGTCTCTAAGTGCTACACACTTCATAACCACTGTGTGTTATGTTTTAGCTTTCGTTCCTGTTGATTATCTCCATTTTAAGTAAGGAGAATGGAAGTATGGACAAATTAGCTTTCCCCCAGACTCAGGAAACTGATCCTCCTCGGGATCAGTGGTATTATGAATGGGCAGTGAAAGGGAGTGCGGTTCCCTAGAGGCGTTGGGAGCATTGTTTTCGAATATAGATATTGGTGCTGTAGTGAAAGACAGCACTTAGAGGGACTACTTTTGCCGGATGGCCTTCCAGGACATGTAACATCTCAGAGAAGAGTCTTTGGTTAAGCTAAGAATATTTTAGTGGCTTCTAAATAATACAGACACCAGATGAAACATTAATGTTCTTAAATACTGTCTGAAAATAGGGGAAGATGCCTTTGGCTGTTGTTAAAGATTGGTAATTAGGAGGGAAGCTGCTTCTGCGATCATTTGCTCTCATTTTACAGTTGAGAGTATTTTACTTGGTGGTAAGATAGACCTGTGTCTGGAATTTCTAACCCCCAGTATAGGGTTAGGCATACCGACATCCTACCCTTGGCTCAGCCTTAGGTCTGGACATCTTCATTGTCATGAGTTTTATTTCTGACAAGCAGAAAGGGCCCTAAACGTGTTTAGGAACTAAAATAGCAGGCTGACACTGGATGACAAGTTACTTTTTTATCTTTATTTTTTATTTTACTTCAAAATCCCCCCCCTTTTTTTTAACTTAGCGTGAGCACTATTAGGTCAACACCTATTTTAAATCTTACTTTTAACAGTTTTACACATCAGCTTTAGACTTAAGAACAATTTTGAACAGAGTTTTATAACCATTGATTTTTATTTGGTATCTTTCGAATTTAGATGTTGTTCTTTTGGCATCAGTGAGAGCTAGGTACCAGCGTCTTTAAGTAAATTTCATAATTCTCTCTATAGGTAAGCTTTAGTCTTCAAAAACTGGGGTTAGTTGGAAAGAGACAGCACTTGCATCTTATTCCCTTCCCTTCTTTGTGTCTGTGCAGAATTAGATAAAAATGGCTTCCATAAATATCTTAACTGTGCTTCACGTACTTCTTAACAGATAATCCTAGTGCTCTGATCCTCTGCCTGAATAATAATAGAAAAGCGTATCTGACCCAGTCCCTGCTCACCCCTTCACTTGCTCCCATCACTTACCTTGATGGTCTTCCAGTGTAAATTTCAAGTGCTTTCCATGGTACCCAGGGTCTTATGTACTCTCCAGACCCTGCTTGCCCTTCCAGGTTTACCTACCACCAGCATTAAACTCGATGTGCCCACAATGCCAAGCTGGCTGTGCCTTCCTTAAAATACCAGGCTTTTTCTTCTGCCCTTCTCTTTCTCAAGACTTTCCTCCCCTGGCTAGCTGCTAGGCATCCTTAGAGACTGGTCTGGTGTCCTTTCCTCCAGGAACCCTTACCTGATCTTCTACTCACCCCCAGGCCCCAATTTTTCCTTCTCGATGATGACATAACATTCTGTATTTCAGTGGTTCTCAAAGTAGGTTCCCTAGACCAGCAACATTAGCGTCATTTGGAAACTTGTTAGAAATGCAAATTCTAGTTTGCCAGATTAGCGAACAAAATAAATCATTTGCAATATTTGGGACAGATTTATACCAAAAAATTGTTTGTTTATCTGAAATTGAAATTTAATCAAGCATCTTCTATTTTCCTGGCAACCCTACTTCCACCCCAGACCCACTAAATCAGAAACTTGGCCTGGAAACCAGCAGTTGTTGCTCTAGCAGGCCGGGCAGATAATTCTAAGTTGGGGGATAACTGCTGTATTTATCTACTTTTTACAACATCAGCCTCCGTCCTTAATGTTGTATCCTCCCGTTTGTGCGCAGTGAATGTGATGATCTTTTTCTTGTTCTGACCAGTTAATGAGCAGTCTCTTCCCAGCATTCTAGAACCCCTCACCCATGGTAGAAATTATCTCTGTATAATTTAGGAAGTGTTTATTATTCCCAGGAGAGAAGAGCACAGTGTCCTGAATGTTCTGCAGTGTTCTGATTTATTTTAGCCAATAATGTTATGCAGGATTACTGTCTGCTATGACCTTCTGTAGGAATGAGATATTTCAGAAAAATAAATTAAATAAATACCTATTTAGAACCTTTAAACACAAGCCAGACTGTCCCTCTCTGGATTTTATCCAGCCCTGGCAAGGGCTCCTTCCATGTCTATATCACGATCTAAGTACGAGACTTAAGGGAACTATTAAGACTCATGTGATAACTGATTTTAAAGCCTGCAGCTCAGTTAAGCTCTGTAGAATAAGCGACAAAGGCCCTTTAACTTACATTCATTCTGTCATTATTTTTACATGGTGAGCATCTATTTTGTGCCCAGGTACTGTACCAGATTCTACATTCCCTGTAGATTTTTTTCTCTTGTGTATATATTCCCACATCTACCCCCAATCTCTGTAATGTGTTTCTGCACCTAGTATCTTACACCCCTTCCCTGGTCTTAGTTTTCTTCTTCCTATCTTTCTTCTAACTAAAATAGGGGATTGTGTTAGAAGTATTCATTACATTCTTTAAATAAACCTTGTTCCTCATAGTATTGTTAAGAAAACCTCATCTGTTAAGAAAACTTAAGGTGCAGGGTGCCTGGGTAGGTCAGTCATTAGGTGTCTGCCTTTGGCTCAGGTCATGATTCCAGGGTCCTGGGACTGAGCCCGGCATCGCAGCCCTGCATCCGGCTCCCTGTTCAACAGGAAACCTGTTTCTCCCAGTCCCACTCCCCCTGCTTGCATTCCCTCTCTGGCTCTCCATCAAATAAATAAGTTAAATCTTAAAAAAAAAAACAAAACAAACAAACAAAAAAAACCCTTAAGGTGCCTTTTTACTGATAAGACCTTATCTTCATTACATCCTATCCCTTCCCCTTCACCGCAGCCACCCCCCACCCCCCCCACCCCGCCTGCCCAGACACACTGATTAATGAAACAAAGCTTCTGACTTTGAGCGGGTTAATTACATGGGCCACATTAGTCTTGGCTTTGATCTTAAACTTTATGTTTCTATGTTCTCTTGTTAAGTATTTATTCATTTTATTCATTATTTGAAACAGTGAAAGATACCAGATCATCTTCTAGAGTAGAGGTGGGCAAACTTTCTATAAAGAGCCAAAACTAAGTATTTTAGGCTTTGCAGACCCTCACTTAACTCACTGTCCATCATAGTACAAAACCAGCCCTAGACGGTACATAAATGAAAGGGGGTAACTGTGGTCTAATAAAACTTTATTCATAAAATCAGGTGGCAGAGGTATTATTTGTAGTTGGCCGACCCCTGTTTTTGTGGAAATATACACAACCATCTCAACCTTACATATAGTTCTGCTGCCTCCTCCAGCAAACTAAAGAAGAGAACTACCGCCAATAGGTAGCTTTACAGAAAATAATAAGCATTGTTGCCAGTAGTTTCTTTTTTCCCCTTGTAAAGCTCTTTTTTTTTTTTCTTAAGATTTTATTTATTTATTTGACAGAGAGACACACCGAGAAAGGGAACACAAGCAGGGGGAGTGGGAGGGTGAGAAGCAGGCTCCCTGCTGAGCAGGGAGCCCAACTGGAGGCTGGATCCCAGGACCTCAGGGTCATGACCTGAGCCAAAGGCAGATGCTTAACTACTGAGCCACCCAGGCGCCCCTTCTTCTTTTTTTTTTTCTTTTTAATTTTTCTTTTAAGATTTTATTTGAGAGAGAGAGAGAACATAAGTAAAGGGAGAAGGAGAAGCAGACACCTGTAGAGCAGGGAGCCTGATGCAGGGCTGGATCCCTGGACCCTGGGATGACCTGAACTGAAGGCAGACCCTAACTGACTGAACGACCCAGGCGTCCCTATAAAGCTTCTTTTTAAAAAAATAAAGCAGTTATACTCCTGAACAAGAATGGCACATAGTATGATGATCTGTATCTTGATAAAGGTTTTAGTTACACGAAAGTGTTCATTTGTCAAAACTCAGCAAATGTACTAATTAGTACATGTCATCACATGTAAATTTTATAGCAAAAGAAAAAAGAACTATAAATAAATGATGAACTCTAGGTAATGATATGCCTGCTTGGTGAGGCATTTAGGAAGTATCCTGATATCTGCAGTTCACTTGAAATACACCAAAAATTAGGTGGGTTAATGGGTGGATAGAAATGTAACAAACAATTACAGTAAGATATTAATGCTGAAATGTAGGTGGTAGACTTACCTATGTTTACTGTAGGAAAAAAATTCTAATGGCAAAACATTTTAAAAAAGAGACTATCCTGGGGCGCCTGGGTGGTTCAGTGGGTTAAGCCGCTGCCTTCGGCTCAGGTCATGAACTCAGGATCCTGGGATCGAGTCCCACATCGGGCTCTCTGCTCAGCAGGGAGCCTGCTTCCCTCTCACTCTCTCTGCCTGCCTCTCTGCCTACTTGTGATCTCTCTCTGTCAAATAAATAAATAAAATCTTTAGGAAAAAAAAAAGGAGACTATCGTTGTATTTTGAAAATACTTGTTGAAGTATTGAAAGGTGAAATCTCATAATGTCTGTAATACTTTCAGATGATTCAGCAATATATGAGTTCACATTGAAAGATAAAGCAACTGTGGGAAGAATACTAAGAGTCAGAGTGAAGGTCATTTTGCTATATTTTTTCTTAAAATTTTTATTTATTTGTTTGACAGAGAGATCACAAGTAGGCAGAGAGAGAGGGGAAGCAGGTCCCCCGCCGAGCAGAGAGCCCGATCGGAACTCGATCCCAGGACCCTGAGATCATGACCTGAGCCAAAGACAGAGGCTTAACCCACTGAGCCTCCAGGCGCCCCTATACTTTTGACTTCTGTGTAGGTTTAAAATTTTGCAAAGTAAAAAGATAAGCAATTAATCAAAATGACATGATGGCTGAAACTAAAATATCAAGACATTATTAGTAATGTCTTATTTTCCCATCAGGTTTGAAATCTAGATCAGGTTAAACAGTTATTACAAAATACATAAAGAGACCAGTCACAATTTTGAATATGAAATTTGTAAGGAAAAGTATAATGTTGCATAGCTAGCAAGCATTTTAGCTCTACCTTTACAGAGCAAAGGCTGATAATAGCCATCATTTTAGGTAACAGAATCTTTGTGAAATTTATGAGAATGTAGTAAATGATAGAGGTGTCCCAAATCAGTGGGGATAGAAAAGATTATTTATGACTCATGCTAAGACAGGTCCTCTTTGGGGGAAAAAGCGAGATCTTCATATCGCACTATATACCAAGATAAACAGCAGGTGGATTAAAGCAGGGGCTCTTAGTTCACAGATGGCTAAGATTCCAAGAAACCTGGACACTTTGAGATTCTCAGTGGAACCTGTTGTCTCAGAAGAAGCACTGAATTAATGACAGAGAGATGAAAACTGTGTGTCTAGTTTGGAAATAATGAAGGACTTCAAAGCATAACAGCATTTAAATAAAACACAAGGGGAAATAGAGATCGATCAGAAAATGAACTACAGGACATTCAAAAGTAAATTTAAAAGAAAACTGAAACAAATTTGCAGTAAATGTGATGGAAAAGAGATTGATATCCTACATCAATAAAAAGTGCATGCAATTATTAAAAGCTAGTAAAAGATGAATATAGGACATGAATCAATTCACAGAGAGAGGCAGAAAAATATTCAGCTTCACCTAGTGATCAAAGACCTCCAAATTAAAACAAAAAAAGTTTTCTATCAAATTATCAAAAAATTTAAAATACTAATGTGCAGGATAAGCAAGTGTTAGCCATGATGGACATCTCCATTGACAACAAGCACGCTGGACAGACATATATCAGTGACTCTATTGTATTTTTGAAATTAATGTGCATATTATGTGTCCACTGTACTCAAAAAAATTATTGAAGAAAAGAATCTTGGAAAAATGCATGCCCTTTGAGTCAGTAACTTGATTTATAGGATTCCAGAGAAATAATCTCATTTATGTTTATGGTTGTTAATCATGTCGTTTATACTTAGAAAAATAAATTATCTGAATGTATTATTTTTTAAGGTTGAATAAATTATAGTATATCCGTGTGATGTACTATATACGTTCTTTACAAACCATATTTTTTCTTAAAATATTTAATGACATAGGACAACATTCCTGTTGTTCAGGTATTGTTCAGTATTGTTCAGGTCTATCTGCATCATATCTCTCCTGAAACACAAGCATATATGCACAATAAAACTGAGAGGTACATCCAAAAGTTAAGAGGAACTGTCTCTGGATGATTTTTATTTTATGTCTTTCTGATATACTAATATTATTTAAAATACAATTTTAAAAGTTTATACAGGGAGTTTATCAATATATTCTGGTTTTTAGAAACAAGTAGTACAGCAATATGGAAGAATATAGAATAAAAGGGGAAATGTTCTTCTCATCCCTCAGTCCCACTTTTCTTCCCTGAGGACAGCAGTGTGAAATAATTCAGAGGGACCCTTGCAGGTTATTCTCAGTAATAGTACCCAGTTTGCATGTGCCTGGTGCACGCGGTAGGTGGGGGTGGGAGCGTTGGGGTGCAGTAAGCAGTCTGTTGTGGTTTCTCAGGCTTGGTTTGAAAGCGAGTACTAACAAAATATACGTAAGTTATTTTACAGTTTTCTAACAGATCCTGCAGATAACACTTCTTTCAGCAGTAAATAGGACTCCTGAGTCTATAGCAGTAATCACTTGGCAAATCTGAACATCCACCGGAAAAAACAACCTTAAAATAGAAGTACAAAAGGGTTGACCTTGGGCAAAAGACTTTTATCCTCTTTTTTTTTTTTAATTCATTTAATTATAACCATTATTTTCTGTCGGCCTGCTTTTGTCTGTAGGGTCAGCTCTGTCTTGTCTGTGAGTGGATTAAATTCTTAGCAGATTAATAATGGAAACCCAGGACCTTTGCCAGCTCTACACCTGTTTGTTCCCACATACCCATCCAGAGAGGCACATCTGAATGGAAATGTTTTCTGTGTGTATTTCGAATGCAAACGCATAGACTAGTTTTGTATTAACTGCCAACAAGAAATTGACTATTGTGCTATATTTACTAGAGTGTTCACAAATGGTCATAGAGGTTTTCAATTAAGATTCAGAAACACTGTTCTAGACCCACTTTCGTTTATGTGGATTATGTCTACTGGCATTTATCATGTTACACATTAAACTGAGAAATTGTGGTGTGCCTAGGTGGCTCAGTTCAGCCCAGGTCATGATCTCAGGGTCCTGGGATCGAGCCCTGCATTGGGCTCTCTGCTAAGCTGGGAGCCTGCTTCTCTCTGCCTGCCTCTCTGCCTACTTGTGATCTCTCTCTGTCAAATAAATAAATAAAATCTTTTTTAAAAAATGAGAAATTGTTTTAATATTTTTTAAGTAATGTAACAAAATATTTTAATGAAAATTTAATGAGAGGAGCGACAGTTTGACTTTTTTGGTTTAGAGGCCACCTAGATTTTCTTGTCTGCTTCTGCATTGGATCTGCACACTCTTGAGAGAAGGAAGATGGAATAGCATTTTGGAATTATTATTAAAGTGATTTTTTTTTTTAAGTAGGCTCCATGTCCAACGCAGAGCCCAGTGTGGGACTTGAACTCACAACCCTGAGGTTAAGACCTGAGCTAAGATCAAGAGTTGGACAGCTTGGGACCTTTGGGTGGCTCAGTCAGTTAAGCATCTCCCTTCTGGTCAGGTCATGATCCCAGGGTTCTGGGATCAAGCCCCGCATCAGTCCCCCTGCTCAGTGGGGTGCCTGCTTCTCCCTCTGCCTCTGTCTCTCCCCTGCTTGTGTGCACTCTCTCTCTGACAAATGAATAAAATCTTAAAAAAAATAAAAAGGGGATACAACTAAGTCACCCAGATGTCATGTCCCTTATTATTAAAGTGATTTTAACCTCAGAGTCATCCTGAAAGGATTCTGGGGGGCCCTGGAGCACACTTTAAAAACCACTATTAGATTACAGTGCTAGGTATGTTCAGACTTGATTGTTTGTTGTCACTCTGCAGAGAGTTATAAATCTTTTATTTGCTAGATCTCATGTCCAATGGTGATGAGATTACTATTAATCTTTTGACAGGAATGATCCGTTTACACATCATTAAAACTATGGTTTAAAATTAACTATTGTCCTTGTTTCTTCCTTCCCTCAGGTGCATTTGGTGTCAGAAAACAGTACATGATGAATGCATGAAAAGTAGCCTGAAGAATGAAAAATGTGATTTTGGAGAATTCAGAAACCTCATCATCCCCCCAAGTTATTTGACCTCTATTAATCAGATGCGTAAAGACAAAAAAACGGATTATGCACTGGTAATCAGAGTTCATTTTTCCTTATGTAACTGGTTTTCATAGAGCCGTTTAAGTCAGAGTGTGCAACAGGTACAGGGCACTGAGGGAGGAAGCCTTACAGCAGGCTGGAGAGCCCTGCTTAGTATTCAGGGAGGTGCCTCAGAGTTTGGCTCTTGAGTCCTTTCATGTATAACGGGAAATTGGAAATGTCCTCTTACCGGTTTCTCAGTCCCCGCCTGCATCTAAGTCACTTGGCGAGCTTTTTGAGAATGCAGAGTCCCAAGTGCGGTTCCCTCACCGGGTTTGATTCAGTGGGCCTAGAGCAGGTCCCGGGAATCTGTACTCCTTTAAGGTCTTCGGATGACTCATAAACAGCCAGCTTTGAAATTCATTATTACTATCCGTGAAAAGAAAACATGGATTTTCCTCACACACTGTTCTAACATAATTTTCCTACTTGGAACTTTATGAAGGGTGCCCAGAGATAAGTTTACCTTGCATTAGCTACTCCTTACAAACAATTTGAACACTGAAGTGTCAGTGACACTTTGCGGTATGTGTGTATTTGGAAATTGATATAAATGCATCTCTCAGTCTTTGTTATAAAAGGAATAACTATAGAAATTTGCCTATATTTCCTACTTGAATATGTCAAAATAATTGAGCTGTTTTTTTAAAGATTTTATTTATTTATTTGAGAGAACATCCAAGGAAGCAGAGGGGCGGGGGAGAGGAAGAAGCAGACTCCCTGCTGAGCAAGGACCCTGACTCAGGGCTCAATGCCAGGACCCTGGGATCATGACCTGAGCTACAGGCAGACACTTAACCGAAAAACCACCCAGGTGCCCCAATTGAACTATTTTATTTTGAAATTAAATTTTGTGTCTTTTCCAAATTAGGATTTTAGATCTTAAATATTATCTTTGTCAGTATCCTACCAAAGATTTTATTCTATTTTTAATTAACAAATGATTTGTTTCAGGGGTTTGGTCTGTGATTCGTAAGTCCTACGCAGTTCATAGCACTCACCATAGCAGATACCATCCCCAGTGTCCATCACCCAGCCATCCCATTCCCCCACCCCCGTCCCCACCAGCAACTCTCAGTTTGTTTCCTGAGATTAAGAGTCTTATGGTTTGTCTCCCTCTCTGGTTTTGTCTTGTTTCATTTTCCCTCCCTTCACCTGTGATCCTCTGTCTTGTTTCTGTAATTCCTCGTATCAGTGAGATCGTATGATAATTGTTTTTCTCTAATTGACTTATTTCGCTTAGCATAATACCCTCCAGTTCCATTCACATTGTTGCAAATGGCAAGATTTTGGGGTTTTTATGGCTCCATAATATTCCAGTGTGTGTGTGCGTGTATCACATCTTTCTTCATTCATCTGTTGATGGATGTCTAGGTTCTTTCCACAGTTTGGCTATTGTGGGCATTGCTGCTATAAACATCGGGATGCAGGTGCCCCTTTGGATTACTACATTTGTATCTTTCAGGTAAATACCCAGTAGCGCAATTGCTGGGTTGTAGGGTAGCTCTATTTTCAACTTTTTGAGGGACCTCCATGCTGTTTTCCTGAGTGGCTGCAACGGCTTGCATCCCCACCAACAGTGTAGGAAGGTTCCCCTTTCTCCACATCCTCACCTACACCTGTCATTTCCTGACTTGTTCATTTTAGCCGTTCTGACTGGTGTGAGGTGGTATCTCATTGTGGTTTTGATTTGTATTTCCCTGATGCCGAGTGATGTGGAGCTCTTTTTCATGTCTCTATTGTCCATTTGGATGTCTTCTTTGCCAAAATGTCTGTTCATGTCTTCTGCCCATTTCTTGATTGGATTATTTGTTCTATGGGTGTTGAGTTTGATAAGTTATAGATTTGGGATACTAGTCCTTTGTCTGATATGTCATTTGCATATATCTTCTCCCATTCTGTCAAATGTTGAAAAAGGCATTTTAAAATTTAAAAACATCAGGGCACGTGGATGACTCAGTCAGTTGAGCATCTGAGTCTTGGTTTTGGCTTAGGTCATGATCTCAGGGTCGTGAGATTGAGCCCGGGCCCCTCATTCAGCGCAGAGTCTGCTTGTCACTCTCCCTCCATCCACCCTGCCCCCAGCTCATCCACGCTCACACTCTCACTAAAATAAATAAAAATTCTTTAAAGAAAATTTTAAAGCATGATGTTTAATGTTATGATACATATATTTTTTAAAGATTTTATTTATTTATTTGACAGAGAGATCACAAGTAGGCAGAGAGGCAGGCAGAGGGTGGGGGGAGCAGGCTCCCTGCCCAGCAGAAAGCCCAATGCGGGGCTCGATCCCAGGACCCTGAGATCGTGACCGGAGCTGGAAGCAGAGGCTTAACCCACTGAGCCACCCAGGCGCCCCTATAATACATATTTTTTAAATGTACAATCCCCTAACGTATCTAAATTCAATCTGAGATCCTTAGGAATGAGAATCACTAAATAAGACTGTGGAACATCTCCATTCATGTTCACATCCACAAGGAGAAGGGGCAAAGAGAAATGTTTAGGTTAGAGGAACATGAATTTCATTTGACTTTGGCCTTTGTGCAAATCTGGATTCTTGAATCTGAGTACCTCACTTTTAAAATTTTTTTTAATTAAAAAAAAAAAAAAACTTGCAAACTGAAATACATTAGAATACATCCGGAGGGCCGCCTGGGTGGCTCAGTTGTTAAGTGTCTGCCTTCGGCTTAGGTCCTGGGATCGAGTCCTGCTTTGGGCTGCCTGCTCGGTGGGAAGTCTGCTCTTTCTCTCCCCCTCGTGTTTCCTCTCTCACTGTGTCTCTCTCTGTCAAATAAATAAATAAAATATAAAAAAAAAAATACATCCAGAGAAGGACAGTCAAGGTAAGAGAGCAGAGAAAATCTGTGTTCATTCTGTGAACAGTTGAAAGAACTTAAAATGGATCACCTACGAGACAAGACTGATAGAAGATCTAATGCTTCAGGTGTTTGAGGAACAAATAAAATTATTTCTGGTAGCTTTAGGAAGCAAAATTAGAACAATGAAGAAAAGTTACTGAAAGACAGATTTTTAACTCCATTTAAATCAAAATTTGCTAACAATTTGAGTTATTAGTGGAATGGGCTACCTTATTAGTTCTTCCTACGTAAGTATCTAGGAATCACCAAGTGACTTATGTAGAATAATGGAAAAGAGAATTAATAAAGTAAGTGCAAGTTAAATCATTCATCTCTGAGTTCACTTTCCATTCCAGGAATTCTTTGATTTACATATTGTATTCATTGTACTGGGATAGTTGTTCTTCTCCCAGCAAATTTACAGCACTATTGTTACCGAGAAATGAAAATGGTATTCCTCAACATCTTTGAGATATTAAACCCTTTTCACTTGCATTAATGTTTTTAGCTAGCCTCTAAGCTTGGAAAGCAGTGGACGCCATTAATCATCCTGGCCAACTCTCGTAGTGGAACTAACATGGGAGAAGGGCTGCTGGGAGAATTTAGGATCCTCCTAAACCCAGTCCAGGTAACTAAAGAGAAAAGTTTCCTTCTGTGGTAATCTTGTCATGTTTAGCCTTTCATTTTCCCTCATTGTAATGGTAGTTAATGTTTTAAAACAGTAGACCTCCAATTATAGAAAGAATTTAAGAAATATCAAGCCATTCAAATATATGGAGAAAGAGGTGCTGTCATGGTGGAGATATAAAATGGTGTAGCCACTTTAGAAAACAGTGCAGTAATTTCTTGAAAAGTTAAACATAAATTCACCATACCACCTGCCAATCCCATTTCTAGCCACCAACCCAAGGGAAATGAAAGCATATGACCCACAAAGACTTTAATGCAAACGTTCATAGCAGTAATATTTATAATAGCCAAAAAGTGGAGACAACCCACCTGTCCATGGGCCAGCAAATTGATAAAACCAAATTTGTCCCCACACAAGGGAATGTGACTCCATGATAAGCAAGGACATAGTACTCATGCGTACATGTTACCAAGGGTGAGCCTCAAAAACCTGCTGGGTGATGGACACTGGGGACGGTATGTGCTATGGTGAGTGCAAGGACCTAGAGAGTGCGGCTCCACTGATAGGACCTGTCCGGAAAAGGCAGGTGCCCAGAGACAGGAGGGGAGCAGCTGCCTGAGGCACCTGGACCCTAAGGGGTCTTCTCGGAGCACGGATAATGTTCTAACCCGGATTGTGGTGGTGGATGCATGACTCAGTAAACTTACTAAAAATCATTTAATTGTTCATTTTAAATGGGCTCATTTTAAATAAGCATTTTGTTACATGTGAATTATACCTCAATTAAAAAAATAAGAATAAAAGGATCATACCCTTGAGTTTACATGGTAGTAGCTTCTGCTTTGAGAAATGTTTATAAATAACTCATGCAACGATCAGAAATGCATTCACTTTTTTCCTTCCAATTTGTATTTTTCCCCTTCAACATTGTACAACTTAAGGAAACTATAAAAATCATAAAAAGGAAAGAAAATCACCTCTAGTTTCCCCACACAAATACATCTGTTGTTTTCATTTGTCTGTGTTCTTTCCATGAATTGTCTCTGCATCTCCATATTAACATTACAGTAATAATCCAGATTAAAAATTTGTACTTTTTATTTTAAAGGATATTTGTCCATGATGTGATGGACATTCACATTACATTATTAATTATCACATTACATGTAATAATTATACATGTAATAATGCAGATAATTAATTGAACATATGTATCATGTTTACCCAGTCTCCTGCTATTGGAGGTTGAGTCTGTCTCTAAGACTATGCAACGGTAAATAAGGCCACACTGAACACCTTTATAAACAGGCATTTTCATTTTTTGAAATATTTTCCTAGATCATTTACAGAATTATAGATATGAAGGATCCTTGCATCTTTATGCCATTTTATGCATATTGCAAAACTGTTTTCCAGAAACATGCGCTCAATTGCACTAATAATGGATGTGAAGAATCCAGTATAAAGTAGGAAGTACTGGTTAAAGATGAACTTAGCACATTCTGGTTTCTTATGAACAGGAAGGAGGCAGTGTTGTATAATAGATACACCATAGGATTGAATTTATATGTCAGCACGTAATTATTAGGGGAATCACGGGCAAGTCACTTAACTTTCCCATGCCTCCACTTCTGGGTCACCAGAACGAGGCTCACGCATGGTAAGCAGGGTCAATGTCAGGCTGCGCCGCAGGGAATGTCAGGAGTCTGGCACATTGTGAGACCCATGGTAACCGGGGCTGTCCTTCTGCTGTGTCTGTACTCATCTGGAGGACAGCATCCTCATGAGTGGAGGTTGGTGCTGGATAGAAATAATTTTTCCTTTTCTTTCATTTCTAGGTTTTTGATGTAACTAAAACTCCTCCCATCAAAGCCCTACAGCTTTGCACTCTTCTTCCCTATCACTCAGCCCGGGTGCTCGTCTGTGGAGGCGACGGCACGGTGGGCTGGGTCCTGGACGCGGTGGATGAGATGAAGGTTAAGGTATCGGTCTTGAAAGGCTATGTGCTTCTCTCAGCAGCAGCTCTGAGCCTGTGAGGCGGTCTTCGGGTTCTGTTTTGTATTATGCAGAGGAATGTTAGAAGACATTGCCGATTTTGGATCTCATGATTAAGCAGTTCCTATAACCTTCAGCAAAACAACATGCAGTTGTTACGCTGGTCTTTCTTGCTTCAGTCTATGTGTTTGACCAAATACTATGAGCCTACAGGTGGTCTGAAGAGAAAAATCTAACCCATACCTCCCGTTTTCTAGGGACAAGAAAAGTACATTCCCCAGGTCGCGGTCTTGCCTCTGGGAACAGGCAATGATCTGTCCAACACCCTGGGCTGGGGCACGGGGTATGCCGGGGAGGTCCCGGTTGCGCAGGTCTTAAGAAATGTGATGGAAGCAGATACAATTAAACTAGACAGGTGAGTGGTATCCCCCAAAAGGTGGATTTCTGGAGCTTCGGGAATATTGTTTGGTTTAAAATAAAGACTTGTGTAGCTCTCCAGTGTAATGGAAACAGACGGTGTTACTTGTACTCATCCACGGGTGCTGGCCTTTTATCTTGTTGCTGTACTGTGCTGTGATTGAAGGACCCGTGAGGCTGAGGACTTACCTCAGAATTTGCATCGTTGCTTAGATGTGCTTATTTTTTCAAATGTTCTTTTCATAGAAGAACCTCATCTCCAGGCATCCACACTTGACTGGTAATAATTATAGTTAACTGGCAGTTAATTTGGTAGTAATTACCTTTTTTTTTCATTTTTTAGATGGAAGGTTCAAGTAACAAATAAAGGGTACTACAACTTAAGAAAACCCAAGGTATGTGTCTCGGGCCTCCGTTGCAAGCAGTTTCTGCAGCCATGAGGGAGTGGCCTTTGTGCGGGGCTGGCAGGGTGCTGGGGTACAGAGATCTGGTGCTTACTGCCTCCAGGGCCAATCGTGGAGCAGAAGAGGAACCCAAGCGCTTGGCCCCCAAGTCAGACTGAAAAGAGATTTATGGGGGGAAACAGCAAGGGTGCTTAGTGCCTCCCCAACATATTGGGCAGGAGAGATTTCAGGGGAAGCGACATGTGAGGTGGTCCTTACAAGGGAAACATAATTTAGATCAACAGAAGAAACAAAAGACTCTCCTGGCAGAGGAAGTAGATCCTGGGGGAAGCAGATCCCGGGCAGCAACTACAGCAGCTCTGTATTTTCTGGCAGATATTCTGGGAATGGAGCGAAAATAGCCTGGGAACTTGGCACAAGGGCAGAATAAGGGGCCTCTCGGCAGGAGGCCCATCGGAAGACGTTCTAGAGGTGGAATTGAGGGAGACCTGGCAGCTGATCAGTATTAGGGAAAGAGAGAAGATACACGTTATACCACATTTCTGGTTGTTTTGTCTGGGTATATGGAAATGACTTTAAAATAAGAAAAAGCGTTTCATGTTTTAAGAGGAAAAGGAGTTTGATTTGGGGCATCTCCACCTCGAGGCTGTGGCACATTGGACAGGAGTTGGAAATGCAGGCTTAGTGCTTAGGAGCAAGACAGCTGGAGATGGAGACAAGGGGTCCATGCAGGGTGGGAAATAGATGAAGTGGGAACCCTGCGAGTTGCAGTGAAAGTACAAGGCACATGTGAGGGGAACACAGGCATGCAGAGCCTGGATCCAAAGTAGAGCTGGTGGGCAGCGGGGCGGCGGCGGGCGGGGGACATGTTGCTAAGATCTGAGGTGATGTAGCATATTAACTAGAACAGCAAAGTGAAATTCATATGGATTGTTAGCGGCTTTTGAACTGAAGCTTTATTTCTGGAAACTTCATTGGATAGCATCAGCTATAAGTGAAAAATGCAGGAAGTATTAAATTTTCACAAAGAATATAAAGACTGAGATTTACATATTTGACATTTGTCACAGACTTAGACTGAAGCATAACGTGTTACTTGCTCTTACCCCTTCCACAGGAATTCACCATGAACAACTATTTTTCCATTGGACCTGATGCTCTCATGGCTCTCAATTTTCATGCTCATCGTGAGAAGGCACCCTCTCTGTTTTCTAGCAGAATTCTTAATAAGGTGTGTTGGATAAAATAACATTTCCTGCTTATCACCGAAGGTACAGTAAAAATCAATAGTTTAATTCTGTCTAGCATTCTTTCAAGTAGATTCAGGTAGAACTGACTTATAGAAGCATGTACCTCCTCTGTTTTGTATAAGACTGTCAAATTAGATCCTGAAATGTATTTTCTCAGAGTATTCTAGAACTCTGACAAACTTTTTATAATTCAGAGAGTATTTAACAGCACATTTTGTTTAGGTGGCAGTGCTTATCTTACTTAAATGGCAACTAAAACTAGAAATATTTTAGGCAGGAGAAAGTTTTGGTGAAGTTATTAGTGGAAAAAAAAAAAAAGATTCCTTTAGCTTCAAAAAACTCCAAAATGCAGATGAAGTAAGAGAAGGAGCAGTTTGTTTACCATGGCTTTTAACTATGTTCATGACTCTGATTTCTAGTACAGGTGATTTCCTTTGGTGGAAGTTTGATTTTGAATTTTTTTTTTTTCAAAGATCTTATATCATTTGAGAGAGAGAAAGCACAAGCAGTGGGAGAGGCAGAGAGAGAGGGAGGAACAGACTCCTAGCTGAGCAGGGAACCCAACTCGGAACTCGATTCCAGGATCCTAGGATCATGACCTAAGCCGAAGGCGGACGCTTAACCATCTGAGCCACCCAGACATCCCTGGGATTTTTTTTTTTTAATGACTTTTGGTAATTGAGCAACAGGATGTGAAAATTAAATGCAAAACAGTTTTTCTCTGGTTTTATTTCATGGATGAATCAATGGATGTATATAGAGAGAAAAGAGAGAGGGTTTTTTTTTAAGGTTTTATTTACTTATTTGACAGAGACACAGTGAGAGAAGGAACACAAGCAGGGGGGAGTAGGAGAGGGTGAAGCAGGCTCCCAGGAAGCCTGATGCAGGGCTTGATCCCAGGACCCCGGGATCATGACCTGAGCTGAAGGCAGACACTTAACCAACTAAGCCACCCAGGCACCCCTTATTTTACACATATTTTAAATCAACAGAGTCCCCTCTTATTAATATAGTTACTAAGGCAGGAAGTATTGCTATGTGTATGATTAGTAATTAGCATCTCAGTGCTTCCATCAACCTTTCTGTACTCAAAAGTGATTATAAAATGTTCACTAGATTGATCTGTATTCCTTTCGGTAAGTAATCCCAAGTATTAGGAAAAGGTAGACTTTCCTAAGTTTAGTATAGTATTTCTTTATAAAATGCAACTTTTTGGATAAACTGGAAGAATACACCATTTTGGCATGAGCCACTCCTATCTCACATTCCCCTTGAAAAATGGGCTAATTCAGCTCAAAAGTAATAGTGCCTATTCTTCCCACGAGAATCTGGTCCGCTCTAAGGAAACGCGGCTTAACGGTCATGTCGGGAAACTTTGCTAACAGTGTCTTTGTCTTGCTGCCAGAGCTGCTTAGGTTGCTTTAATATCCCCTTTTCTGTCCATTTCTCATAGGCTGTTTACTTATTCTATGGAACCAAAGACTGTTTGGTGCAAGAATGTAAAGATTTGAATAAAAAAATTGAGGTAAGCTTTTAAAGTTTCAGGTGATCTCTGGATTATCAACTTTTTTTTAACAAAAATGCTGAATTTTCTGTTAACGTATTTTGTTGACATACATGGAGTATTTATTGTGTGCCAGGCAGTTTATTAAGTGCTTTCTGCACATTGCCCCCCTAAATTGTCACCACCACCCTGTAAGGCAGGTACTGTTACATTCCCATCCTGCAGAGGAGAAAATCGTGGAATTAAGTAATTAGCCCAGATTTACACATAACCAGGATTTGAGCCCAGGTTCATCCACCTCCAGTCTGTTTAACTAATGCTGAACAGCTTCCTTTCGTACTTGATGGCACACTCGAAGCAGTCTCACACAGTGCCTGACTCGTCAGGAACTCTAGAGGATGTTTAAACACAGAGTGTAATTTCTGTTATGGCTGTGAGGTCTGTCCGTCTTTTTTTTTTTTTTTTAAGATTTTATTTATTTATTTGACAGAGATCACAGGTAGGCAGAGAGGCAGGCAGAGAGAGAGGAGGAAGCAGGCTCCCTGCTGAGCAGAGAGCCCGATGTGGGACTCGATCCCAGGACCCTAGGATCATAACCTGAGCCGAAGGCAGAGGCTTTAACCCACTGAGCCACCCAGGCACCCGAGGTCTGTCTTTCTTATGTAGTAAAGCAGAGTGAAGATGCAGGAGCGGTAAAAGTAGGATACTAACAAGTGCTTATGCTGCAGTATCCGAGATGGCAGAATCTTGCGCGTAGTCCTTGCTTGCTTCCAGAAAGAATCTGTAATGGGTGACCGCACTGACAAAGATATCAGTACAGAGAAACCTAGAACTGGTAAATTAAGTCAGAGGGGAAGAGCCAGGCAGACAGCTTGGGAAAAGAGAGACCAATGAGCAAGGAGTGTGAGGAGCTTGGAGATACGTAGGCCAGGGAGGGCCGTGGCCGGCAGGCTAACACCGAGCTCAGACTCTGTAGCCAAGGCATGGGATGAATAATAGCAAGGTTTGCCATAAAAACAGTTCCCTTCCGCTTTATCATATTTCCTTTGTCCTGGGCTCTGATAGCATTGGTAGAGTGAAGCAAACATGGTGTAACCCTTTATTTGTGTGTGTGTCTGATATTTTATTTATATAAAAATTATTTGTGAAGCCATCTACCAAATGCCAGGCACCATCTTAGGTGCTGGAGCTGCCGTGATAAACCCCTGGCTCTATTCTTTATTCACTATGCTGTGAACTCAGTGAGAAGACACTGAAGCCACATTGCAGTACAGTGTGAGGGGCGACGTGGTAAGGAAGGTATTCGGTCTTAGGAGAATAAGTAAGAGCAATGTATAACCCAGGGGCTGGGGAAACTGTCTAGGGAAAGTGACTATCACCAGTCTCTCTGGAAGACATAACAAAGGAGAATCTGAAAATTCATTAAGAAATAGCTAAGTGCAAAAGGAGGTGAAAATTGTTCTAGGCTGGGTGACCGTCTTGGGTCCCCACCCTCTTTGGGAATTTTTTTACTCTATCATTCAATAAACTTAACTGTCACTCAGCAAACGTTGCTTTGCTGCCCCATCCCCAAAAAAAGAGAATCAAGAATTGTTCTCGGCTGAGAAGAGCATGTGCAGCAACCCAGAAGTAAGAGAGAACACGGTGTATTTGTGTGAGTTCAAGCTGGAGGATAGCTTGTGGGACGGAAAGTGGCGAGAGCTGAGGCCAAATCTCTGAGGGGCCGTATTGGCCTGTAAACTGGGATTTCATCCTGAGCACGAGTCAAGCACCAAAGGGCTGTCATCAGAGGATGGCATATCTGCATTTTGTAAGCGCCCGTCGCACTGCTCTGCGATGAGCCTGTGGGAACACGTTAGGGAAGAGTTGAGGGTGTCCTGGACGGGGTGTGATGGGAACGGGACAGTAGTACCTAGAAGTGGAGGGTAAAGGTGAACAAGGCAAAGATGACCCCGAGCTTTCTGGTTTAGGCACCTGGGGCCGGGGGTGCTCTTCCCTGGGAAGTCCGTAGGGACCGCAGAGAAGATGCTCCCCGTGAGCTCAGTGCCATGTGTAGGAGTTTCAGGGGCCGCGGTCGGTGGGAAGTGTTTAGTGGGCAGCGGGTCACGCAGATCCAGCCCGGGTCCTCTCCCGGACCAGCAGCCTAGAGCTGTCAGTGCTGAGGCGGCGGGTAACGATGTGGCAGTGGCTGAGTTTTTCCTCCAGAGGCGGCAACCTGAGGAGAGCGAGGAGCCCAGGACACCGCGTGAGGCAGGAGCAGGGGCTCTTGGTAGTGACTAAGAAGGAGCTCCCAGAAGCGGAGGAAGGGAGTAGTACAAGAAAAGAATGTCGGGTGCTACTGGAACAGGATACTAGAAAAGGCTGGGAAAAGATACTGAGATTTAACAAAAACTGTGCCATTTTACCTTGGTTTAAAAAAAAAAAAGCTATAATTAACATATTATAATCACTGAACAGGAAGGCAGATTCCTTGGGGGCGGTGGGTGGGCAGTAGTCCCTTACACGTGCATCTCCCGTCCTGCGTGGATGGACATGGACGTGAATCCTGAGTGGCTGTGTCTGGAAATCACATGCCTTGTGGTAACTAACTGCTTGGATTTCTTTAAAGCTAGAGCTGGACGGCGAGCGAGTCGAACTGCCCAACCTGGAAGGTATTATAGTTCTGAACATCGGATACTGGGGCGGTGGCTGCAGACTGTGGGAAGGGATGGGAGACGAGACTTACCCTCTAGCCAGGTGGGTACACTTGTGGTCACTTTTGGCATGTCATGTTTCCTTTAAAGCAGCTTGTCCCTTGTTCTCTGTAGACCGTTCATATTTTCTCTTCACAGTTTTCTCTTTTGCATAGCTCGTTAATTGATTGTCCACCTCGATGAAAACGTAGTTGTCCTCACGGGCTGATTTTCCTTCATTTCCTCATGTAGTCCATGTTTCCTTTTCCCACCCATAGGCACGACGATGGTTTGCTGGAGGTCGTTGGCGTGTACGGCTCTTTCCACTGTGCTCAGATCCAAGTGAAGCTGGCAAACCCTTTTCGAATAGGGCAGGCACATACAGTGCGGGTAGGTGAGATGTTGCTCTGTGGTTCATATGTACAGAGACTACTTGTCCGAGTCCGTTTCTAAGCCACTGATCTGTAGAAGATCGATCTGCCCGCTACGGCTTCCCTTGAACAGTGTTTTACAGGCCGTGCTGTGGCTCAGCCTCCACCGAGGCCTGGGAGTGACCGGCGGGCGGTGGGGGGGTGGTGGTGGAGAGACTGGAGCTGTGGAAGAAACAATCTCTTAAACAATTGATGAGGAATCTGAATAGGTTCAGATTAGTTTTCTAAGAACTAGAGTTAAGGGACTGTGGATAATAATACTTAGGAAGACCTTTCCAAACTTTGGGAGACTGACTTTGTTCTAATTATCTGTTCCCTAAAACCAGTTGATTTTGAAGTGCTCCATGATGCCAATGCAGGTGGATGGGGAGCCTTGGGCCCAGGGGCCCTGCACGGTCACCATAACTCACAAGACACACGCACTGATGTTGTATTTCTCTGGAGAGCAGACGGATGAGGACATCTCCAGTACTTCAGATCAAGAGGACGTAAAGGAAACCGAATTGACGGATGAGGAAATGCAAGTTTAGAGTAAAATCCTCCTCGCAAGCAGATACGTGGTCATCCAAAAGTTAGAAACTCCCTATCAGCTGTTTCATCTGAATTTCACCAGTAGTATGATGGGGATACATTTATGTAAATAGCATTCCAGAAACAGCCAAATTTCCGGTTGTTTACAGACGCCTGTTCCTTTTTCAGGAAAACACCCCAGTCGTATTGTACTAACTTTAAAAAGTCACAGAACGTTAATTACTCGAAGGTGAGATGATTTTCGGGGCTTTTTGTTTGAGAGTAGGACTCGCTCTGAGCCCTGCCCCCCTCATTCCTTATTCTCAAATACACATTGATGGACACATTACACGTCCAGCAAGATGTAGGTGGAAAAATCATTGCCATCTTAGTTCTTAAGTGGTAACACAATAACATTTTAAAAATGAACCTGCTTTTTTGAGAGGAGATGATTTGTCCAACCAGCACGGGTAATGCGGGCCTTCCTCCTGCAGCTTGTCTCTCACAACTTTCTGCAGCCCAGCAGAGCAGATCCCTGCGGATCTATTTCCAGAAAACCTACAAGGAGAAATGTTAAAGAAAGATAATACTTAAATCTTTTGTTATAATTTTTATCTTGAGAGCATTTTCAGACCCCCAAATGTTGCTTGCTTAACCCTGTTAATGACCACATTGAACTGGAATTCAGCATCTTGTTTATGACCCGGTGTAGACAGAAGACAACCACATAGGTGAATTGGTGAAGGTTAACATTGAGAGCACTTTGGATTGAAAGTTAGGGTTTTCAAGCTGGACAGTTGACCTGTTTCTCCTGAAAAAAAGACAGTATCAACAATTCAAAAAAAGTACTGCAGAAAATTTATTAGTCATAGTAATTGCTCAAAAACTTCTAAAAGTTCAGTGGTCTTGTAGTATTTTGAAGTACAGTAGTCTTTTATATCCAAAGTACTTAACAGAATCCATGGATTCTGTTAAGAATCAGCAGACAGAATCCTGTGCTAAAATGCTTTTATCATATTTATTTTAAAATGAGAGAGATATTTTTTTATTTATTTATTTTCTTCATTGTGGTATACTTGTGTTTAGTGTTTACAATATATGGCTTTATTTAATACGTTTATCACAAATTCAGCTAGTCACAATCAGAAATGTAGCCTATTGACTAATTAAAACCCATAATTTAATTCTGACATATATATAATCTAGATATTTTCGTTCTTCAGAAATATTACTCAATATTTTTTAAAAAGAGGGAAATGAAAGCACTGGCAAACAACAACTTTTGCATAACTGAAAGTTTCATTTCATTCTTTTATCTGACTGACCCTCATTTGCCAGGAACTTACTGAAGGGCTAGTCTCATGGTTTCCCCACTAGAGGGCGCTCTTCTGGTGTCAGTCGGCCTGCTCCCTCAGGCCAGTGAGGCAGACCCACTGGGCCTCCAGCCTGGTGTTTTCCTAACAAATGGTGCATTTTGTGGGCTTCGTGGTCTTTCATGACTTTAGTCTCTGAAAGAATAGAATGCATCCTCCAAAACAACATTAGCTTCCTTTAAGGATCTGTTTATGGCAATTCAGGGATGACAGATCCATTAACTTAAATTTCATTCACCGTCAGGCTGAGGCCATGTTTCGAAGGAAAAACTTAGTAGTGATACAGTAGTCCGTGCATTATATATATAAAATATGTCTTTTCTGCTTAAATTAACCTCGTCCATTTCCTAAGAGGAGATGCTTAATTCTAGTATTGAAAGATTTTGTAAACAAATCTGTTTTGCCTTTTTCATACACCTTCATCAAGGTTGATGAAGGGAGAGTCTTACAGATTTTCATTTATGGACTGATCATGTTTTAAGTATAATGAATTTGATTTCTTAACTCATGGTCAGCATTGTTACAGATGTCACATTTTATAAATATACTGTTAAATTCACTTTGCTTTAGGCTGTAATATAATTCCATAGTGCTGATTGTAGAATCAAAGTAGATGGTTTGGGATATCAGCATTAAAATGATCAAAATAATTAGATTTTTTTGTTAAAACTATACTCTAACCATAATGTTACATTGGATTTAGAACAGGTCTATATAACACCCTCGTATATTTAAACAAATTGGTTTTTTAATTTTCATAATCCAGTGAGGTTTTTTCCCCCCATTCACTCTTCATGAAGATTCTTCTTTTGCCTTATTCAGTCATTCAGGCTTCATTTCCATTTAGGAAAGTTATTTCTGAATGCCATATCATAAAACACCATTTTAGCAAAGTCCATTTACTTTTTAGGCACATGTACCCAGCATTTTAAATAAACCATTAGGCATAGGTCTTGTTTTAAAAAGGTCAGTTTACAAGACTCACATTTGCAAGTTACACATTAGAGTCGTGATGTCAATAGCACCAGGCATTCTGTACTTTGCAAAGATAATTTGCCATAATACTTTCCTGTTCCATTTTAAATCGTTTAGACTTAAACATAACAACAAATTCTACATTCTCAGGAAGAAATATATGAAGTAAAGCATATCTCCATGTCTGTCTTTAGATTCCTCTTATCCTTTGCTGTCCAGGTACATTCCTAACTCCTTCAGCTTAGTGGCCTAAACACTGAGTACCCGGCAGCTTGTATGGTTCCCATAAGTAGATGGTGATAAGTTCAGTGCTTTGTTATGTTCAGTAGAAATCAGACCGACTTGGGTTTTAAAATACAGGTTGTCTGATAGTGAGATTACAAGATCTTAAAGGAGTTTTAGGTTTTCTGCAAAAATTAGCTGTGAACCCTTAATGTAGCTAATGTTTATAAAAATTTTATAGTCAGAATTATTTTTATTTTTGTAGGGTGTGTCAAAATATGTAGTATTTGCTTTTTGCAATATGTTTGCCTACTTAGGGTTGTAAAATATTCTGTGATTCAAATTGTCAAGTCCTTTGTGTTGTAAAAATGAATACTACCAGCATGTCAAAAGAAAAATGATTTGCGTTTGTAATATAAAGCAAAATTGTATTTACTGTATATTATGGAATTTTAAATTTGCACTAATAACTAGGAAACTTTAAAGGTTATATTAATTTACAGATTCATGTGGATCCGAGTACATAATTTTTACTTGTTCGGCCAAAAGGGTCAGTAGAATAGGTGATAGTTTGTGTGTTTTTTCCCCCTGAAATGATAATACTGAAGCAAGAACCAGCACTTTCTATTTGGAATTCTTTTTAATTCTTCCTAATTTGGAACAATAGAATATGGATAGATTTATTTTTTAAAGTACCTAGGAATTTAAAAAGAGAAAAGAATAGTGTTACTCTGTCCCAGTGTGAGTGAATGAAGGTCTGTTCTCAGCGATAAGACGGAAGCGGTGGTTTTGGTTTTGCTTTGAAAATATGCCCCTGCCTTTCTCAGATTTTTCCTTTAAGTCCTGTCTCCTGTTTCTCAAAGTGTGATCCACACATTGTCTGCAGCACCAGAAGTCCCCCTGGGCGTGAGGGCTCTGACCCTGGAGCCCAGCCCCTGACCTCTGAGGCATCAGTGTCTCCGGCGGTGGGACCGAGGGAGACTGCAGTTTTACTCACAGGCACCTTGGGTGCTTGCGCGACAACAGGACGTTTCTCAAGCAGCTGGTCCGCACCTCATGTGCTCAACCCAGGGCTTTTGCTGGATGGATATCTTGCAGAAAAATGGAATGAACTGGATGTTCTTAAAATGGTTTCTCCTTCACTCCACTCACTGCGTTCTAACCCCCAAATCATTCTTCTGAAGGAATTCTGTGAACAGTTCGTTCCTGTCCTCTCCAAATTCCTGGATCCATCTAGACTCAATTACATAAAAATTGGTAGCTTCGGTTCCTTCCGTGGAAATAGCTTTTGGACTGTGATCCATGGAGTCTCAGAACAAGCAGTGCAGGGGGCCAGTGGAGTGGAGCCCCAGGGGCTCCTGCTTTCTCACTTCGCTCGGATGCTGTTGCAGACAAGATCACAGTAGATCAAATTCTTCCTCTTTTTGGGGAAAAAAAAAAGGATTCCACTATTTTTTTTAAGGGTTTGGAAGCCACTCTTCTAATGACTCATCACCTGGTTCATTTTCTGCTGATTTGTAACGTATTCAGAAACCTCATGTTTTTTGGTGAAAAATACTTCGGAGGTTTCTGTTGCTGCTTGGAATATGACCATTTTGGCTATTTCTCAAGGTTTAAAGCCATGTTCTTGAATAGTAAAGCACTGGCTTAACCTCTGTTCCTCCTGTTTCTAATTTTAGTGTAGAAATGGTCCTGAGTATTTTAGTTTTGTAAATGCACACATGCGCGCACACACATACACATTTACCCCACACCCCCCTGGCCCTAACTGTAGTTGGTGCATGAGGCTTGCAGATATCAAAAAGGTACATTCCAAGGACCTGGAGAAAGAATCCAAAAATGTCCCTCATATAGAAGTTCATAAAACATAAATGACTGAACTTAGTCACCTGCAGAAACATCTGAAGAAAGTCACCTAGAAGCTGCAGATAAACACGTGCTGATCCTAGACGCTTCCCCAGTCTCTGCTGCTCACTTCGTGGGCTGCCTCACCCCCGAAGGGAAGCGTCCACGCAGAACGCACTGTACACAATAACCCACGGGAAATTTCCACTGTGTGATGCTTTTCAGTGACCAATGTAGAAAGCTGGAAAGGAGAGCTGGGAGGTGAGGTTGCCACCCTTGTTCCCCTCCCACTGTCCAGGCAACAGGGCATCTGTCATACTCACGGACTGTGCCACGTGAGAACATTGCTGCCGGAAGGGCAGCCAGACTGTAGGCAGGGACACTGGATCTCGTTCCTCTGGTTCTGGGCTCTGGCAGCAGTCTTTGTCTGGAATTTGGTCTACTTGAATGAGCCCCACAGACAATGGGCACTCTGATCTGTAGTTCTATCTAATTCACATTTAGAGTAGCCTG
Organism: Martes martes; assembly: GCF_963455335.1. Classification (NCBI taxonomy): domain Eukaryota; kingdom Metazoa; phylum Chordata; class Mammalia; order Carnivora; family Mustelidae; genus Martes; species Martes martes. The sequence goes on along the minus strand of NC_137904.1, from coordinate 34,126,384 downwards.
GATCCTCAGCCCTGATCACTTGACAGGTGAGCTGGCTGAGCTGGCTCTCTGAGCCCACAGTGTCAACACTGGATGGCTCCAGCTATGCCCCAGCTGGCCTTTGCACACCCCCACTCCTGGCCACAGCGCCGGGTACCTACTGCTTAAGTACCCTGTGTTACCCGCTTTGTTGTGTTCGCTCTGTATTGTGGCTGATGCCTACAGAGAAATGTGAATTAAAGCATTTGATATGTTGGAAATGTTTGCTTGTTTTTAAATAAAATTTAAAGTGCAGCACTCCAAAAGCCATAATCCTGTGTTGTTTTTTGACACAACAGTGAGAAAACAAGCAGCTTTGGGTTAGTTTCACGGATGATGGACCTTGGTCTATAGCAACAGAGTGTGTGGGAAGCTCTGGGTCAGGTGCTTGTGGACAGAAAGAAGATTCCTACGGCATGGTTTTGGTAGCCTGGAGCAGAGTATACGAACCCGAATGCACATTCATTCTTGTCATCTTTACCCAAAAGTCCATTTTTACTAATTTTTTGAAATAACTTCAAATTCACTGTTCACATGCCTACTTTTTATTATTTTTTTTAAGATTTATTTATTTATTTATTTGACAGAGATCACAAGTACGCAGAGAGGCAGGCCGAGAGAGAGGGAGGAAGCAGGCTCCCTGCTGAGCAGAGAGCCCAATTCGGGGCTCGATCCCAGGACCCTGAGATCATGACCTGAGCCGAAGGGAGAGGCTTTAACCCACTGAGCCACCTAGGCACCCCGCCTACTTTTTATTTTAAACATACACTGCTAAACCTAGCGTACCTTTTTTTTTTTTTAAGATTTTATTTATTTGACAGAGATCACAAGTAGGCAGAGAGGCAGGCAGAGAGAGAGGGGGAAGCAGGCTCCCTGCTGAGCAGAGAGCCCAATGTGGGGCTCGATCCCAGAACCCTGAGATCATGACCTGAGCCGAAGGCAGAGGCTTTAACCCACTGAGCCACCCAGGTGCCCCAAGTGTACCTTTCTTGATCAGTTTAAACATGAATTACCCCGCTTGGCAGTGACACCCACTCACGTTCACGAGGAAGACTCTGCTAACCAAAGAGCCCCAGACAGGCCCATGTTTGGACTTCTTAACAGTTTTAACACATTTATTGGCCCTTTGGTTGCTCTGCTAGATGTTTCTACTCACTTTCATCTCATTATAATCTGCAGTGCTGTGAGTAAACCTTATCCAGTCCATATTACAGATTGGTAACTCAGAGCTAGATGATGCCAGGTCCTGGTCTGCACTGCTTTCTCACTGTCAACACCCCCACCACCACCACCAGTGTACCATACAGAAAGCAATGTGAGGTGTGGACAGATACTCGTGGGGCAGGCACTGGGAATGCTAGGGTTAAGCCCTCATAGGGGCTCCCCACACAAGGAAATTGGTCACATGCATATTAAAGATCAATTCCTTGTAGAAGGAGTTTCAAGATTTTGATGAGATGAAAGTGTTACACATTGGCCATAAGAATTGAACTTTTTTTCGGTAGGGTTTTGGAACTAGGAAATAGAAACAGCATTAATTAGTCTGAGAAAGCTGTGTATGCTCAGAACCCTTGAGGGCAGAGAGCTTACCTTGTTCATCTCTGCATTCAAATAAACGAGTATGTGCACATCTTTTGTGAAGATTCTGTTCTATGTGTTCTAGAACACTTACCCTACAGGACATTACTTTCAGCCTCCAATTCCCAGCATAGTCTTCAAACAAATGAAGTTGCTAGGGCACAACCCTAGGGCAGCCCAGGCAAACAGCACACTTAATGTGTGTCTCACGCCCCAGTCCCTGGGAAGTGCCCCCAAGCAAAGACCCTACCAAAGGACCATGTAATCATTCACCCCCTGTGGCTGACTGGACATGGGGAGCCCACCAGGTGACCAGTAACCAGATTCTCTGTGGGGCTTTGTTTTCATGTACCTTCTAAATCCATACGACTCAAAGCATGGCCCACAAATTGTTTGCTCCCAATCCATCCAGAAGTAAGTGCAGAAACTGAGTAAGAGTTTAGAAATTTTTATGGCTTATTTTGACAGTTGATTATTGAATCTAATGATAATAAAATGTGGCTTGTATTTTATATGTCTTTTTCATGTCATTTTTCTCTGTTTTCTAAAAATACCAATACATGATGTATTGGAAATTTTAAAAAACTAGAACAACAACAAAAACACCCACCTGGTCCACCACAGTGAGTTTTAAGAAGCCCTGCTTTAAATCCTTACTGCCTTTGGTGGAGGAGGAGGGGCCAGTTGCAGTGAGTTTCCTTATAAATAAGCTCTGACTGAAATATTGCAGGAAGCTTGCTTTAATTTGATGATAGGAGCAGTGACCTTTGGTGTCCTACCTAAGTTTGTGACCATGATTCAGGTAATGACAATGGACTCTGAACCAAAGAAACAGATGACTGGAGGAAGGGGGAGAGAGGACCAATAAGGACTTGTCAACTGTATTTCAAATAAAAAACAAAGACCAGTAAGAACCTGTTATCTCAAGATAGGTAAGAGATTGTGTAAACTGGAACCTTAAACAGAACCATATGGTTTGGAAGTAAGAGGTATAATCACTTATGCTTGCAGAACATCTGATCATTTATGAAGTAATTTCATACATTGTTATTTATTCCTCACAGAACCCAACGGAGTAGGGAGAGGAGAGATCATTTGTTTTCCAAACGAGTACACCATGATTCGGAAAGATTAGAGACATGCCAGTGTCTCACAGAGCTGGAGTCTCAGGACTCCAAAATCTAATGGGGCTTGTTGTTGCTTTGTCTCTAAGTTATGCCAGGTTCTGTCTCGATCAGGCGTTCTCAGCCTTTACTGGGTCCCAAGCAGACCTCTTTAAGAAGCTGGTTATAGTTACGGACACACACATGCACGGTGTTATAGCATGGCTATACACACACAGCAGAATTTTATAACCAACTTCAGGGGCCTCCTAGACTCCACTTAAGAACTACCAAGCCAAGAACATCAGCCTTAGCCGGGGTGTCTCAGATGTTTAGTACCAACTGGCAATGAACTTGCTCTGTCTGGTTATCCTCTGCCATCTCTAGTCATTTTCTTTTGGGGCTCAGTCACAAAGCCACGGAGTACCACAGGGAACTCAGTGGCACACGAGTTCAGAAGAGCTAGCGGTAGAGGAAGGCTTCAGGAAGGAAGAAAGTGGCACTTAGCCTGAACGTCAGGGGAAATGCTATCTGGCATATTCAGAAAACACTGTGGTGGCCAAGCTGGTGAGAAGAAAAGGTTAGTGTGGAGGATTCATGGAAGATGAATTTGGAGATACAGAAAAACCAGAGAGCCTTGAACAAGAAGCTTGAACGGAACCCTTGAGGGCATGTCGACTTTAAGCCTGTAAACCTTGGGATGCCACGTGGAATGGCATCTTGACATTACCCGGGCAGTGCTGTGGAAGACGAGTTACAAGGAGAAGGATTAGAAGCAGGAAGCCTAGTTCCAGGGACTTTACTACAATGTAGGAGTGAACAGGGGAGGGTTGGAATTCAGGTGGAGAGGACAGATGGGAGCAGAGGCAGAAATGAGAACATTTATAGAGGAAGAATGACAGGTCTGGATGGAGGATACCTCGAGGAAAAGGTTAAGTTGTCTTGAGATCTCCAGCCTTGGAAGAATGAATTTGTTCTATAATAAATATGGATTGTGAATAAACAAATGACAGGAATGGGGACGTGCAGGATTTCAAGGTCACACATACAAGGCTAAGGCCAAGGCCTGACTGATTCAACCAGTGAAGTTACAAGGAGCCACTTTTAGAGTCAAAGCGTTCGTTACTTAAAGACCAAACCAAGAAGAAGCCAAAGTTGCAAGCTCCCTGTGATTTTTGCCTCAGACCCCAAAAGGCACACCTGCAAAACAAAGGGACCAGGAGACCGCAGTGCGAGCGGGAGAAGCCCACGGCTGAGGAAACAGTTCAACCCCACAGGGAAGTGGTTTGAAACTCTGAAACCCATGCCTCGCCAGGACCTCAGAGAAAAGGGAAAACTTCTCGTGACATCTTCCCAGGAGAGATAATGAGGCCAACGGAAGATGGCCTTGCACCAGCTCCTTGCAGACCTCCCATCCTCTCCTGTCTGTGAGGATCACAAGGCATCCTGCCAAGATTCAGCAAAGGGGGGTGTTCAAGCCTTGGCCTTAGTGGATTAGGCCAAGGACACCATGATAGTGCAGCAGAGTCGTTCCTCTACACAAGGGAGGGCTGGTTTTGAGCAACAGAAGATAAATGTGGTTCTAGATACTCTCTGTATAAAGACTGTGAAGTTACAGTAGGACAGGCACGTAGGACTGCTCAGGCCTGGCCAGAAGCACACATACAGATGTGTGCGTCATTGGCGGATAAGAACTGAGTTTCAGGTCCAGGTCCTGGATTCCGGCTCTGTCACTCACTACACGTGCATTCCAGTCACCATGGCTGTGTGGCCAATTACCTGAAAACGTAGTGGCTTAAAGTAACAAGATTGACTTTGCTCCCGAATCTGCAGCTTGCACGGGGCTCCGTTCATGTCCCACAGGAGTCTGGTTCTCCCCCGGGGCTGCGGTAAAAGCTCACTCTGTCACATGGCCCACGGGTCAGGACTCCGGCGGCAGTGGGGCTTCCTCACATGCAGCATCTGAGTTCCCAGGAAAGCGTCTGAGAGGGAGAGAGCCAGGCAGAAGCCCTAGCTCCTGTAGTGAGCTCACCAGAGAAGTCGCATGGTGTCACTCCTATCACTTTCTGTCATCAAGATGGTGACAAAACTGTCAAGCCTCCACAAAATGAGAAATTGGCCCTGCCTCTTAGTGAAGGTGTGGGAAGGTTTCGGAAGAGCATGTGGGAATGGAAAAAGGGCTATGGCCATTTAGGGAATCTCTCTCTCTCTCTCTCTCTGTTGATAGAATATATGTAATATGAAATGTATCATTTCAACCATTTTATTAAAGATTTTATTTATTTATTTGAGAGAAAGAGTGAGAGAGAGAGAAAGAGAGCACAAGCAGGGGGAGAGGGAGAAGCAGACTCCCCACTAAGCAGGGAGCCCGATGTGGGGCTCGATCCCAGGACTCTGGGATCACGACCCGAGCCGAAGGCAGACACTTAACCCACTGAGCCACCCGGGCGCCCTCAACCATTTTGTAAGTGTGCAATTCAGTGGCATAAGTACACTCCCATTGTTGTGCCACCACCCATCTCCAGAGCTTTTCATTTTCGCCAACCAAAACCGCCTACCTATGAAACACCAACTCTCTATTCCCTGCTTCTCCCAGCCCCCGAGAGCCACTCAGCTGCCCTCCAGCTTCACAAATGTGCCTATTCTGCGTACCTCACATAATAGCATCCGACACTCTTTGTCCTTTCGTGTCTGGCTTACTTCACATCGCATAACGCTTCCAGGGTTCTAACATGATCTCTTGAGCCCGTGTTCCTCATATACCAAAAAAAAAAAAAAAAATTGGAGACTAGAACCCATTTCTCAAGATTGCTTGGAAGATGTACAAGGTAAGACGTGTTATGGTCTGCAGTGTCATGACCACATGGAAATGCCTACAACCACTACAGTCACGCTCTAACCACAAGGTAAGCAAACCTGCAGACAAAGACAGCAGACCAAGGATGGCAGTGTGGAAGGAAGGAAAGACCCGCTGATGACAATGTCGAGGCCCTGAGTCAGTCAACACTGGAACGGCCCTCCCTTGGGACTGCTTGGTATGTGAGATGAAAACCCAATTTTTAAAAAATTGGGTTTTCTGCTCATCAGCATCAAAAGCAACGTCCTCAGGATGCCTGCGTGGCTCAGTTGGTTAAGCGGCTGCCTTCGGCTCGGGTCATGATCCCAGCGTCCTGGGATCGAGTCCCACATTGGGCTCCTTATTCAGCAGGGAGCTTGCTTCTCCCTCTGCCTCTGCCTGCCACTCTGCCTGCCTGTGTTCTCTCTCTCTCTGACAAATAAATAAATAAAATCTTAAAAAAAAAAAGCAACATCCTCACTAATATGTGTGTAAAGTCTGGTACATTACTGGGTATATAATAGGTGGAAATCAATGTTAGCTATGATGATGGTGGTGGCTGGGTGGTGGTGATGGTGGTGGTTGGGTGGTGGTGATGGTGGTTGGGTGGTGGGGGTGATGGTGGCTGGGTGGTAGGGGTGATGGTGGCTGGTGGCTGGGTGGTGGAGGTGATGGTGGCTGGGTGGTGGGGGTGATGGTGTTTGGGTGGTGGGGGTTATGGTGGTGGGGGTGACTGTGGTGGAGATGGTGGGTTCCTTGAGGGCAGAATGCTAAGGTGAGACTAGTAGGGATCCTGGACAATCAACTTTAAGGGGGATTGGACAGACAGAAACAACAGAGGATGAAATGACAAATAACCAGGAAAGGAAAGGAGCAGTGAAGTATGATGCAAGCCAAGGAGATGAGAAATAACTATGTGAGGGAAAGTTCCGCCATGCAGAATGCTGCAGAGTGAATATTCTTCCTCTTGTCTTAGCGGACTTCAAAGGGGCCCAACTGGACACAAAAAGCCCAGATGGATGTATTTATCGATGCCCCCTGAAGTGTTCTTCTAGACCAGAGATTCTCAAAGTGCAGTCCCCAGATCTACAGCATAAGCAACACCTGAGAACTTGCTAGAAATGTAAAGTCCCAAGACCTACTCAATCCCAAACTCTGGGGATAGAGTCTAGGAATCTATTTTAACAAGTCCTCCAGGTGACTCAAATGCCTCTAATGTCTGAGAATGATCCAGACTAAATACCTACGTGCTAGAGAATTTGCTCGTAAAGATGTTATGTCCTATGAAGAAGGGGAGAAATGGAGAGAACTAAATCCCAGGGCAGACTCCGTCCCTGAGAGGGGCTGATGATGAAGGGTATGGAGGTTTTCTCTGTGCAAGGTTGAAGAAAGAGTTCTCTCCTCCCAGCAGAATCAGATGGACCCAGAAGAGAAAAGATGGGCCAAGAGCGCGGCAAGAGAATGTCTGTGAGGGATTTAACTTTTGTTTTTTCCTTTTTTCCTAGGACTCTGGAAAGAGTCGTGTTTAGCATCAGGTGGTAAACATTACTTTTTTACTCTGTTATAAATCCTTCTGGCTGGCTCCAAATAGAACAATCTTTTACGCATCTTGGAACATTGTATTCACAATGTTCATTCACAAATTTGACAAATATTTCTTGGGCATATACTATGTCCTGGGCACTTTTCTATGTGTTTACAAAATAGCTGTGAACAAGAGGAACAAAACTCCTGCTCTCAGGGAGCTTACTTTCTGGAGGGAAATGAGGGAAGGAGACGAAAGGAAAGTGTGGCTTTCTTCGCATTACCTCACACTTGGAATAAAATCCAAAATTCTGCCACAATGTCCTCCAGACAACAGACACATTCCTGCCACAGGGCCTTTGCTCTTCTCCCTGAATTTAGCTTCACATGGTCTAACTCTCTGTATCACTTCATTCTGGATGTTGGTCAAACATTGCCCCATCAGAGGGGTCTTCCCTGAACATCTTATCTACATACACACATAAATCTATCACACTATGTCCTTCTTTTCTTTTCTTTTTTTTTTTTTTTTAAGATTTTACTTATTTATTTGTCAGAGAGAGAGAGAGAAAGAGAGAGCACAAACAGGCAGAGTAGCAGGCAGAGGCAGAGAGAGAAGCACTCTCCCCACTGAGCAAGGAGCCGAATGTGGGACTCAATCCCAGGACCCTGGGATCATGACCTGAGCCGAAGGCAGTGGCTCAACCCACTGAGCCACCCAGGTGTCCTGCCTTGTTTTATTTTCTTTATCGCAGTTTTCCCCTAACATTTATCTGTGTCGTCTGTTCTTTCTACTAGAGTGTAGACTCCATGAAGGCAGGGATTTGGGTTTTTTTCGCTGCTGTATCCCCGGTATGAGAACAAAACCTGGCATATAGTAAGAACCCCAAAGTATTCCCTGAATAAACAAGTCACCCCTCCATGAGGCCAGCGTGGCAACAGTAGCATCATAAGAAATTATCTGGAGTCAGAGTTCCATGCAAGGAGCCACTAATGACCCACAGAGGCATATCTGGGGCAGGGGCGGGATGAGTGTCCTAAATAGAGCAACATAAAATGACCTATGACCCAGGGAGGCACGCCCTCAGGTTACACCAGACTGGGCAAGTTAGCGGCGTTTTTGCCAATTATTGTTGCTTGGTTAAGGAACACAGGGCTTACTTGGCAGCACAGGGGGGAGGAACCATCTCATGGAAAAAAATACAACAGAGAAGAGACAACTATGGGATACAAGTCCAGCATCTGCTTTTCACTTTCTTCTAGTCTCCACCTCGCTGTAAGGTGGGGACAATCACTTCTAGTACTCTCTCCTTTTCCCCAGGGAGAAGCCTGCTGTTTCCTAAATATCTAACAGCACCTAATACTGTACTTAGTTCCTGGTTATTGGCCACCTTCCAGAGAGGTGACAATGAAAGCTCACTTCGGTGTCACTTCGCTGTCACTTCTTTAGCCCGAATGTGCTAAAGAAATATCCAACTGTTAGACATGAAGAGTAATGTCTCCTTATGAGTCACTAAGGAATACAAAAGCAAAACAGAAACCACCCCACCTAACAGGAGGGGCTCCTGGTAATCGCGCAGAGGTCTGCTCGCCAAATAGTACAAGATGGCGCAGCCACCCCACAGCAGGGAAGCAAACGCAAGCTTTCTTGTTTACATGTCATGGAATTATATTTCTGACTAAAGATATTTGGCACTTCTTACATCATTAGCAAATTTTGATTTATATATATATTTTTTTACATTTTTAAAATTTTATTAACACATAATGTATTATTTACCCCAGGGGCACAGGTCTGTGAATCGCCAGGTTTACGCACTTCACAGCACTCACCATAGCACATACCCTTCCCAATGTTCATAACACAACCGCCCTCTCCCTACCCCTCTCCCCCTCCCCAACCCTCAGTTTGTTTTGTGAGATTAAGAGTCTCTTATGGGGGGCACCTGGGTGGCTCAGTGGGTTAAGCCTCTGCCTTCAGCTCAGGTCATGATCTCAGGGTCCTGGGATCGAGTCCCACCTCAGGCTCTCTGCTCAGCTGGGAGCCTGCTTCCCTCCCTCTCTCTGCCTGCCTCTCTGCCTGCTTGTGATCTTTCTCTCTGTGTCAAATAAATAAATAAAATCTTTAAAAAAAAAAAAAAAGAGTCTCTCATGGTTTGTCTCCCTCCCGATCCCATCTTGTTTCATTTTTCTCCCTCCTGCCCCCCACAAGCCCCCGCCCTCCCTCTCAAATTCCTCCTATCAGTGTGATCATATGATAATTGTCTTTCTCTGATTGACTTATTTTGCTCAGCATAATACCCTCTAGTTCCACCTACATCATTGCAAATGGCAAGATTTGGTTTTTTGATGGCTGCATATTATTCCATTGTATGTATGTATGTGTGTGTGTGTGTGTATTTATACACACACACATATACCACATCTTCTTTATCCATTCATCTGTGGATGGACATCTAGTTTCTTTCCATAGTTTGGCTGTTGTGGACATTGCTGCTATGTACAGTCGGGTGCACGTGCCCCCTCAGGTCACTACCTTTGTATCTTTATGGTAAATAAAGTAACTTTCCAGAAAAGCAGCAGAGCACAGACTGCATCCTTTCCTTCAGGTGTTGCATGAAGAGACGTCAGTCCTCTATAAGTGAGTGTTTTATAAAGTGGAAGGTCTTCCTCAGCCTTTTCTTTTCTCAAAGAAGCAATTTCTGTTAATGAAGCATTGATTTGGTTTGGCATCTTAAGAATTTAGTTTCTGGGGGCGCCTGGCCGGCTCAGTGGGTGGAGCACATGACTCTGATCTCAGGGTTGTGAGTTTGAGCCCCGTGTTTGGTGTAGAGATTACTTAAAAATAAATATTAAAAAAAGAATTTAGTGTCTGTGCAACCAAACAGGTGACACTACTCTTTTCGTCACTTCAAGAGTTATTGCATTTGGTAGCTCCAGGAGCATCTGGGTAATAACCCAATATTATTAATGGATATTGGCAGTGAAGTTCAAATGCTAGTGTGTGTGTGTGTGTGCGCACGCACACGTGCATGAATCTTTTACCTAGAGAAGATGAATGTAAAATTGCAAAGCTGGGTAGTTTTTTCATATTAACATTTCCCTATCATCAAGAACAGAAGAACAGTAATTGCACAGAACAAAAAACTTATTAACATAGATGCTGGCCAACCTGAAACCAGTTTATAATTGTTCAAGGGGAGGGAGGGAGGAGAGCATTATGGCAGAGTTTTTTTCCCCCCAAATATGACCACAGCGTTATTTCCCATTCTACATGCTTACTTACATTAGGTGTTTATGGTCTAAACATACCAGTTAAAAACAGAGATTGTTGGATTGCAAAAAGAAGCAAGAACCAAACATACGCTGTCTGTAAGAAATACACTTCAAATGTAATGACATAGGTTACAAGCAAAAGGATGGAAAAAAAGATATGCCATGCTAATATTAATCCAAAGAAAGCTAGAGGGTCTATATTAATATCAGATAAGTGGTTTTCAGAGCAAAGAATTTTATTTTTTTTATTTTTAAAGATTTTTATTTATTTATTTGACAGGCAGAGATCACAAGCAGGCAGAGAGGCAGGCAGAGAGAGAGGAGGAAGCAGGTTCCCTGCTGAGCAGAGAGCCCGATGCGGGGCTCGATCCCAGGACCCTAGGATCATGACCTGAGCTGAAAGCAGAGGCCTTAACCCACTGAGCCACCCAGGCGCCCCGCAGAGCAAAGAATTTTAGAAGGGAGATAAAGGGTTGCTTCATAAGGCTAAAGGGGTCACTTCAACAACAGGACATAAAAATCCTAAATATTTCTGCACTTAATAGGAGAGCTTCAAATTTCATAAAACAAAGACTGATAAAAAGGAAAGTAGATACACCCACAGTTTTAGTCAAAGATTGATAACACCTCTTTCAATAATTGAAACAAGTAGACATAAATCAGTGAGGTTATAAATAAAAGGCTTGAACAACACTATCAACCAACTTGACCGACTGACATTTCTAGAACACTCCACCCAGTCTTTTCAAGAGCACATGAACATTTTCCAAGCTAGATCACATCCTGAGTCATCAGTCAGAACTTCATAAATTTCAAACAATTCAAACAATGCAAAATAGATTCTCAGACCACAGCGGAAGTAAATTAAAAACCAATCGCAGAAAGATATCTGGAAAACCGCCACCTATGTAAAAACTAATAACAAAAAAACTTCTAAATAACTGATGGGTCAAAGAAGAAATAAGGGAAACTGAAAGTATTTTGAACTGAATAAAATGAAACACGGAGGCCCAGTTTCTGGTTCTACACGTAGGAAGCTTGGAAGTTGCAATTCCCTCCCAACAATAAGTGAAAAGCTGACACATCGAATGACCAACCACTCTTCTTGGACCCACACAAGAGGGGAGGACGCAGCAAACTGCTGTCCCCAAGACTGGAGACACAGCCGGGCAAACCATCACAAGGAATCATGACTTCTGAAGGCAGAGACTCACCAGGGGAGCCAGGGCTGGAGTAGAAACACCTGGGGTGTACCCGCTGCATTGCTGGAGGCTCTATGTGGACGACTCCAAGGGGACCCCGTCATACGGGGACTCCCACCATACTGTGAGGGTTCCCTCCAAGACTCAGTCAGCAGCGGAGAAAAATCCTCTTGCGCTTCCAGGAGGGAGGGGAAGAGGAACCTTTTTTTTTTTTTTTAAGATTTTATTTATTTATGTAACAGAGAGGGAGAGAGAGCACAAGTAGGCAGAGAGGCAGGCAGAGAGGGGGGGAAGCAGGCTCCCCGCTGAGCAGAGAGCCCGATATGGGGCTCGATCTCAGGACCCTGAGATCATGACCTGAGCCGAAGGCAGAGGCTTAACCCACTGAGCCACCCAGGTGCCCTGGAACCATTTTTAAACACAGCGGAGCCCTCTGTCCTTGGTAACAAGGCCTGCCCTCAGGAGAAACTGCTTCACCACAGCCAGCCCAGCTGGGGTTGTATCAGAGCCTGGCAGATCTGGGGGCAGAGAAACACCCCACTCCAGCCCCTGCTAGCTGTCCTGTCCTACTTGAGGGGAGGAGAATAAAACTGAGAAATATTTGGGAAGCTCACGGCCCAGGGGCATTGGCTCACCCAAGTCCGAGACCTCATCACAGGACTACGGACCACGTCTCCTCCCCCCACACCAAAGGCCTATCTACAGCACTTCCTTTCGCCTACTACAAGACGTGGGGCGAGCCAGCAAGTTACAACGCAGAGCGAACGGCAAACAGCACAATCTGAAGAGACAGGGCACACATGGCAGGGATGTTGGAATGATCAGACTGGGAATTGAAAACAACTGGCATTAATTAGCTAAGGGCTTTAATAGATAAAGTACATGGCATACAGGAAAGATGGGCACCGTAAGCAAACAGTGGAATTCCTCATAAAGAACCAAAAAGATGGGGGCGCCTGGGTGGCTCAGTCGGTTAAGCGTCTGTCTTAGGCTCAGGTCATGATCCCAGAGTTCTGGCACTGAGTCCCACATGGGGCTCCCTGCTCAGCAGGGAGTCTGCTTCTCCCTCTCCCTCTGCCTCCTGCTTCCTTGGCTTGTCTTGCCCTTCCACCCCCGTGTCAAATAAATAAATAAAATATTAAAAAAAAAAAAAACCAAAATTTGCGATCCCACCACCTTTATGCTGACAGCACCTGGCACACTGTGACACAATTCTGCTGACAGTCTGGAGTTTGGATTCTACAGGCTGGAGGACACTGTCCCAGCGGGACTGCCCTTGCTCCAGACGGCAGCTACACTCCCAGGGTCCCTAGGCCACCGACACTTCTGGCTGGCAAACCCATAAGGTAACGATAACGTTGAAAATGAAAATTGTATTACCAGCAAAAATAGATTTATTCAAATAGCAGAGAATTGCAATTCAGGAAATGCAAGTCATGGCAAAACCACACCCAAGTCCTGAGAACAAAGAGGAGGAACATTCTTTTATAGAGGAAATGTGGTGGGGGGTGGTTGGGAAGGCTGTTACAGTCCATTGGAGTAAACTGGGAGTTCCAAGCGTAGTGGCTTTTCCCTGGCTGAGTTGTAATGGTTTCTCACTGGCTGGGCTGTTGCCGGGGAAGGAGAAAATCTCCCTTCCTCCTGATGGGGTAGTAAGTGTAGGCTTCTTCCGGCAAGGTACTCTCTTCCCATTGGGTCTGCAAAGGGCTGCAAGCAGTGGTACAGCATGAGAGCTCTCCCTGCCAGCCTCCTAACTCCATTTTTCAAAAAAGATTTCATTTACTTATGAGAGAGAGAGAGAGAGGGAGCATGAGGGGGGGAACAGAGGGAGAGGGACAGAGGGACAAGCAGACTCGGTGCTGAGCCTGGAGCCCCAGGTGGGGCTCAATCTCATGACCCTGAGATCATGACCTGAGTTGAAACCAAGAGTTGGACCCTTAACCAATTGAGCCAGCCGGGTGCCCCCCAATTCCATTTTAAATGAGGTTTCCTTTATTCAGTTTTGCAGTCACACGGGGTCTTAGTCTGAGATGCTATAACAAAAACACCAGAAATTGGGTGGCTTAAATCACAAACATTTCTCACAGTTCTTTTTTTTTTTTTTTTTAATGTATTTATTTGACAGAGAGAGATCACAAGCAGGCAGGCAGAGAGAGAGAGAGGAGGAAGCAGGATCCCTGCTGAGCGGGGAGCCCCATGCAGGACTCGATCCCAGGACCCTGAGATCATGACCTGAGCCGAAGGCAGAGGCTTTAACCCACTGAGCCACCCAGGCGCCCCTCTCACAGTTCTGAAGGCTGGAAGATCCAGCCAAGATCCCGCGCTGGTTCATTCCAAGTCTGGTGAGGACTTTAGGCAGCTGCCTTCCTGTTATGTCCCTGACAAGGCAGAAGGGGCGAGGGAACTCTACAAGTGTCTCTTTATAGGGGCACTAATCTCATTCATGAGGGCTCTGCCTTCATGAACCAATCCCCCCCTAACCCCTTTCCATTGCATTGGGGGTTAGGCTTCAACATATGATTTTTGAGGCAACACAAACGTCCAGTCTATGGCAGAGAACTTCCCTCAGGCTCAAGAATTCATGAAAACTTAAGAAAGGAAAGAGAGAGACACAGACAGAGGGAGGGAGGGAGGGGGAGGGAGGGAAAGGGAAAGGAATTCACAAGAACTCACAATGCTCAGACCTGCTGTACGTTTCAGCGTGTGTAGCCAGGCACACAACATCTGGGCTGCAGGAACGAGCACCAGACACTGCTTTGTTACATTCACAGATTGGAAGGCAGGTCAGCCAGCCTCCGCCCTAGCAGTTCTCGTGGGTTTCAAAAGACCTGTGTCTACAGCCCCAAGTATCTCCTGAAGAATTAGCTCCTTTAAAAAAACAACTCATGAAATAATAGCTCAAATATTCCGAATTCACTAAAATCAACAGTGGGGGAGGGAGAATAAAGAGATGATGTCCCAGTATCAGTTTGAGATCACAAATCCATTTCAGAGGAATGAAAACAGAGGCACCGGCCAGTCCTGGATAATACAAAAAGCTGACCGTGACTGCTCACGCCAGAGTGACTGAGCCAGTCCCTGACACCCTCGTCTGGGGCTCTGGGGCGGTAGTTTTATGTTTGCGTTTCTGGGGATTTCTGACTCCTCCCCAGGGCACCAGGGGGCGTCTAGGAGGCACCCCCTCCAGGATGGGATGGCCAGAGTAGAGAGCAGAGGAACCCAATACCATCTCCTCTGACTTATTTTCCAAAACGAGACATCAGACAAACACAAAGCTGGCCTGACCTCGAGGAATCTGGGTCGGGCAGTGGCGAGGGAACGTTAAGTGTCACCGCTGCACACAGAATGGCTCAAGACAGCAAGGGTTTGCCTCTCCAGAGCACCTCGCCCAGAGCCCAGCTTGGGTTACCGCTCGCCCCTCACACACAGAGGGGAGCGTGCTTCCCGAGCTGTGATTTGCAGCGGACAGCCAGGGCAGGACCCCCGGCTCAGCTGCAGCGCTCCCCTCCTCTCAGCCCAGCTTCTCTCCCAGGTGGGAACTGGCTTCAGACCAGGCTTTTGTTTCAGAAGATCAATGGAGATGCTTTTGACCTGGGCCAAGAGCAGAGAAGAATCACCAAAGAACTCTTCTTCCCAGGATCAGAGGAGGAAAACTTTAAAAAAAAACACACACATCTCGGCTACTGTAGGGATCTCTTCCCTACAAAGAGGATCTCCCTCCCAAGGAAGTGGAAGTCCTTTCACACCTGTCGGGAATTTCCAGGGCTCCGGGCCTGACTGGAGTGCCCTAGAATTCCAGCACGAGGCCAGAGATGTGTTAAATTCTCATATATTCATAGAAGAGGTCTGGGGTCCCCATATCCCCAATGATGACCTCCGTTTAACACCACAAAGAGCCTGATCTGAGCCCCCTCCCCCGCTTAGGAGTGTCCAGAGCAGGCTTCATTTCACCAACGGGAGGCTAAATTCCTCCCACTTTCGATTGGGAATTTACATCCCGACATCAGGATATAAGGAGCTCGGGAAATTCTGGCAGTCCATTCCCTCCCTCCCCTTTGCAGACTGGGGTTATTTTCACTGCAGAGAAATGCTGCAGGAAAATTAGCCCCTTGTGCTTGAGCCCCGTGGGGCGTTCTCTCCCTGGCCCTTCAAGTCTCTGGGCCCCCTAGCCTGGTCAAGCCTGACATCTGGAATTAGCTCAAAGGAGGAAAAGAGCAGGGGCTAGAGCAAGTGACAGGCATCTGACTCCCATGAGGGCCAGCCCCGGGCGTGCAGCCTGTGGCCGGGGATAAACAGGAATGCTCCTGCTTCCCAGCGATCCGCCACAAACGCCGTGGGCCACAGGTAGTCACCCCAGCAGGTGAGCTAGCGTGGTCCCGGAGGCAGCCCTGCATGACCTGCCTGCCTGACTACAGGCTATGGAGAGCAAGCCTAGTTGTCCACCCGACTATGCTGGCCACCGTGGTCTCTCCACCAGCCAATCCAGGATCTCAGTCCTGGGGAGGAAAGGCTATCACGGAGTCCAGTCATCAGTAGGAGGGCAAGACGACACCCTAGTAGGAGCAAAACCACCACACTCTGTCAACCCAGAGCAGGGTCGCTCTTGCCCCACGGAGTTCCTAGCCCCAAAGCCTAAGCTACAGGAAGAAGGCCTCCCCCAAGCTCTGTGGGTACAGCCAAAGAATGTCTGCCAAGAGTGGGAAACTGGAGGGGTTTCCATCCATGGGACCTGGGTCACCTTGACCTTGAATCACAAATTCCACAGAGGCTGATCCAGATCATGGTTCGAAACCTTAGCCTGAAAAGTTTCCTGTTGCATTAAACATGCGAAAACCATCGACGGGGTGTGTGAGGTACGAGCAGAGCAAGGGGAGCAGGGCTATTTTCAAGTCGGGGGAGAGGCCACACACCTTCCAGAAACTCTGATCTGGGTGGAGATCTGCCATGGGTAGTTTCTCTTAAGGACATAAAATACCCAAATCCCCACGTTAGGGGGGGGATGAATAATATTGAAATTCAGTTATTTTGGAATTTTTAAAAAATCTATTGAGTTGAATAGCCCTATGGAAGTAATCAAAACACTAAGATCCGAAGGCTGTTCCAGGCAGCAAAGGAGCTCACGCCACGTCACCTGGGGAAGAGCACGCAGCGGCTGCAGACTCCCTGCAACAGAGAAGGGCGCTCAGGATTTTACCCCTCAGAGCCCCATCCAGCTGCCAGCAGCTGGAGACCTACCCGAACAAGGAGGAGGTCACCCTGCCCTGACGGGCACAAGGACGTGGCCGTGCCTCCTGGCCCGTGATGCCATCACCCCCACCCCTTGCTCTGGCCAGATATCTCCTCTTACCCATCCCCCGATCCCCACCCCCCACAACACTCGCAACCCCAGGGGAATCACAGGAGACCCGCAGAGAGGTCCACCTGTGGCTCCGTCGCCACAAGCCGGGGCCCACAGAGGCCCGCGTCCGTGGCCTGCCTACTTGTAGGAGCAGATGGAGAGCATGGCACCAGCAGAGAACACCCAGAAGGCCGGGTACAGCGCTTCCGTGAAGTCCACTTTGAACTTATACATCAGGTGGACCTTGTCGGAGACGGCAAAGAAGATGACGAAGCCATGGTCACAGTTGAGCAGCACGCCGACCCGCGTGGCCTTGGTGGAGGGCAGCGTTTTCTCCACGTTGTTGTGCCACGCAGAGATCTTGGTGTTAAACCACTCCACGCACCACGAGGCACTGTTGCGGCCGAGCCGGCTCTCGGGGCCCTGGCGCGGCATGCTGCCGTAGCAGACGCCCACCCCGCAGAAGTTGTTCTTCTGCAGCTCCACCTCCCAGTAGTGGATCCCTTTCTTGTAGCAGTGCAGGCCCAGCACCTGAGAGCAGTACATGAACCTCTTGGGATGCGGCTGGTAGTTCAGGGGTGATTCAGCCACAGAGGCGACCGTGTAGTTCTCCGACAGTGCCACCTTGTTGTGGGCCGTGTTGTAGTCCAGGCTGAATTTAATGGCATCTAAGAAGGCATGACCCAAGGAATCAGTTACAAGGAGCCCAAAGTGCTCTCACGTATAAACCTTTCCCCAACTGGTAGTACTTATTCATTTATTTTACCCATTCATCTATCCTTCCACCTGTCCATCCATCTACCCACCCATCCATCCATCCACCCACTTACCTACTCATCCACCCTTCCCTCCTTCCTTCCTTCCTTCCTTCCTCCTTCCTTCCTCCCTTACACCCATCCAACCATCTCCATCCACCTGCCCACCCACCCATCCATCCATCCATCCATCCTTCCATCCCGTCCATCAGTCCATCCATCCATCCATCCTTCCATCCCATCCATCAGTCCATTCATCCATCCTTCCTTCCTTTCATCCATCCATCTGCCCATCTATCCACCCACCCATCCATTCACTTACCCTTTCATCCACCCTTCCTTCCTTCCTTCATTTCTTCCTTCCTTCCATCCATCCATCCACCTACCCACTCACCCACCCTTCCTTCCTTCCATCCATCCATCCATCTACGCACCCATCCACCCACATATCCATCCATATATGTATCCATCTGTCCATCATCCATACACACATCCATCCATCCATCCATCCATCCATTCTGTCCAGCCAGCCAGACATGTGTCCATCTGTCTATCCATCAATCCAGCCAACTGTCCATCTATCAGTCACCCAGATGGGTGACCATTCATCCATCCAAAGCCATTTACCGAGCTCCTGATTCTGGCCAAGACGCACAACTCTGACTAGACATGGTACCCGACCTCAGGGCAAGGCCACCCCATCAGTGACAACACCGTGAGGTGGCACTCTGCTCAATGGGTGGGCACATGCTCTAGGGACCAGTGGCTCTACTTGGAGGGTGGGGAGTGCACAAGGGAACATCTCACAGGTAGGCTGGAACTGGCGCCAAGCAACAGGAAGCTGAGAAATACTAAACAGAAGCAAGCAGCATGGGGTGAGGTCATTCTGGGCAGAGGGGATGGCAAGAGCAAAGCTTGGAGTCACAGGGAGGGTGGGCACTTGCTGGGACCAGGGAAGGCTAGGCAGCTGGGAGAGAGGCCCTAGCAGAAGGGAGACATCTTGGGGACACAGGGCAGAGAGCTAAAGGGTCTAGACTTTACTTGGTGGACAACAGGTTGCCAAACACAGAAATTACCTGAATATTCCTGGTTGGGGCACTCACATGGCCTCCCCACCCTTCCCACCGCACTTCCAACAGTTCAGGAGATCCGAAGACTGAGCTCAGCTGTGTGTTGTCCCCATGCTCAACCTCCTTCCCGGGACACACCCACCTCTGCCCTTCCCCTCCCAGGAGCACCCCTAACCCTGGGAGACAGCCCGGGGGAGGGGAAATCCCTAGCTTGGGAACCTGGAAACCAAGACCCGGGGGTTTCACCATGGCCTGCCATTCCCTTGCTGGATGGCTCTGGGCAGGATGTTTTTCCAGAAGGCCTGAGCCACCCCCCAACCCCACACCCCGGGGGGACAAAATAAACAGAGGAGGGAAAATGTTCTCTACGGTGCTGCGTTGCTGGAACTCCCTTTCTTTGCTCACGTGGCTACTCTCCAGGAGCCCAGGGCTCCAGAAACCCGTGGTTCAGTGCGCCACCAGCGGCCCCACGGTGGTTAGCCCGGCCGTGCCAAGCCTGGGTCTTGCAGGGGAGTGGGAACAGCAGGAAGCTCCAGAGAGGCAGGCCCCGAGGAAGTTCCCCACCCCCCCCAAGACAGCTCAGCCGGCTACACCTGTGGAGAAAGGGGGGCCAGGGCGCCCTCTGCAGCGGGGGAGGTCTCGGGTACTGCATCCAAGTGGGTGCAGATGGGAAATGGGAGGAGCTTAGAGCCGGAGCTGAAGGCCTGCCAACCGCTTGCAGGCGGTCAGGCTGGCAAAGGTGCTTAAGAAGGAACAGAGGTGCAGGTGGCGCCCAGGGGAGCCCAGGGACTGTTCCCTTAGAGAAGGACTGATGCGGCTGAGAGGTCCAGCACACTGAAGGTTGAAAGGCGTCCTTGACGTTTAGCTGCATGGGGGCTGCCGCTACCCTCGGCCAGAGCTGGCCTGCTGCAGGGCAGGGACAGAGGCCAGACTCGCAGCTCTTGCCCCCCCACAGCCCCGGGAAAACTCGGGCAGCAGCGGGACGGAGTCAAGGTCCCAGGGGGTTCTGACACGCAGCCACAGCAATGTGGCTGTATTTTTCCAACTTCCCTCAGAAGGACCATGGAGGAAAGGCGATCACCCCCCAGCTTTCTGGGCAGGTCCCCAGCAGCCTGACCTTGCAGCCCTGGCCTGGGGCCCAGGAATCTGTACTTTTCCCCAGTATTCAGGTGAAAGGGAGGCTGTCTGCATTGGTGGCTTCTGTATTATTTGTTTTGCTTTTGCTTTTGCGATGAGGGGAATTTAAACACGCTGTTGCAGGGGGCAGGCCCCAGGAGGGCCGGTGAGGGTGTGGAAGTCCTAACTGAGAACGTGAGCACAGACAGAGCAGGAGGAGCCAGACTGGCTGTGGGGAGGGCAGCGGGCAGGAGGCGGCAAGTGGAGATGCAGGAGAGATGGCAGCAACAAGAGGCCGAGGGGACCCTCTTCTCTGTGAAGCAGAAGAGGGTAGGTGGGACAGGGAGAAGACCGGTTATGGCAAGTTGGAAGCCTCTGGAATGGCAGGGGAGCTGAGGAGAAGTCTGGAGTGGGGGTGCTGGCAGTGGGTCCCCAGCGATGCCCAAGGCATGGGCTGGGCAGCAGGTGCAGGCCCAGAGAAAGGGGCGAGCTGAGCTAGTGGGGGCAGGGAGGGGAGGGGGCGCATGCTGAAAGGGGAGCAAGCAAGGCTGTGGCAAAGTGGAGGACAGGCCAGAGGCTAACAAGGGGAAGGGGGAACCAAGCTGGACGTCCAGACAGAGGCGAGGGTAGAGACCAGAGAGTAGAGCTGCACAGAAGAGCCTGACAGCGAACAGGACCGCTTCTCAGAGCCGACGCTACTCACACTCCAGGAGCTCGGGCCTGGACTTGGCTAAGAAGGTCTCCAGCACCTTGGCCTTGATGGCTGCCGCGTTGGGCTGTGCAGGGGGCGCTTTGCCTACACCTGGGTGAGGACACGGAGAGCCGTTTTCAGAACAAACTCAGAGTGGACACCCCACACTGCCCCCAGCCCAAAGGACTCACCCTCCAGGTTGGCCCAGGACTTAGGAATTAGGACTCACCCTCCAGATCCAGGAACTCTCCCTGGGCTCCGAAGGTGGGCATCTTGGTGGCAGGGGCTCCGAAGGTGGGCGTCTTGGAGGCTGAGGCGGAGGCTGGGGATGAACAGGAGGAGGAGAGACATGAATTGGACACATGATACGGTGGCCAGATGGCCCGTCCTCCCTTCTACACTGATCTTCAAGAACTACTTCCACACACACACCTGGACAGCCAGAGCAACAGAGCTGAGTCCAGACAGGGCTGCACTCATCACTTATCTCGCTCACGTGCACTCGTGCTCACCCCCAACCTCAGGCCCGCCCGCCACCCCAGAGCGTAATCACAGAAACCCGACTGGAGAGGTCAGGCTTTGCTGCCAGCAGTCGGTTCCACACTTGGGCAATCCCAAGAAACAGTAAGAGGCACAAACACATAACTTACGAGGTTTCTTGGGTTTCTTTTCTTCTTCTGAAAAAGAAAATTTTCCAAATTGATATTGTGAAGCACAGCACAGTGACAGGGGCACCTGGGTGGCTCAGTGGTTAAGCAACTGCCTTCAGCTCAGGTCATGATCCCTGGGGTCCTGGGGTCGAGCCCCATGTCAGGCTCCCCATGTCAGCAGGGAGCCTGCTTCTCTGTCTCCCTCTGCCTCTCCCTCTGCTCATGCTCTTGTGCTCTCTTGCGCGTGCCCTCTCAAATAAATAAGCAAAATCTTTTTTAAAAGCCGCCATTATAACAATCATTTGCATGAATGTGACCCATGCAAATAGAGCTAGGATGTTTTCCCTGGAAACAAGCAAATGAATCTGTGGTGACAAAACCTGCGTCAGTGGTTTTGGGGGCTGGGACTGACAAGGAGGAGCATGAAGGAATTTTCTGGGGTAATTAACTCTTTAACTTGATTTGGGTAACAATAACACACACAAAAATACACGCCTGTCAAAATTATCAAAGTGCACATTTAAGATCTGCACATTGTACTGTAGATAAATTATATCTCTATAAAAGAAAAAATATTCCAACCCCCCCCCCAAAAAAGGGAATCAGCAAAGAAATGTGCTCGCCGAATTATCATAACAGTCTTTAAAAATTTCTCTGGAGCATGTACCTATGAAAACTGAATACACACTCTTGGGTCCCACCCAGGACCCTGCTGACTCTGACAGTCCGGGGCTGGGGCCCAGCGACCCATGTTTTACACACCCCTGGTGGGTCTGAAACATATTCAAGTCTCCATGAGCTAGATTTCAGGTTCCCTCCACCACCATCCCCACCACTGGAGTGAAAAGGGGTGCTGTGGGTCTTACCCCTGCCCGCAGACAAACCCTGCTCTCTCCTATCATCCTCTACTTCCCCGCCAGCCCCCACGCACACAGGACACCGCCCCCCCCCACAACCGCTCTCCCTTCTTCCCACTTCCCAGTCCTCTGTCCAGACGCTGTCTTCACTCTGGCCCCATCGCCTCCTGCCCCGCCCACTCCCGCAGGACAAGCCTCTTGGGAGGACCCTAGGCTGAACCGCCCGCCGCCTAGGGCACAGCCCCCTCCCTGGCCCTCAGGGCAGCCCTGAGTCTCATCTACGCTGTGACATCCGTCCACTCCTCCCCTGCCTGTTGTCCCATCTCAGCCAGCATCCCAAGCTCACTCCTACTGAGAGCAGCGCTTGTGATCTGCGGCAGCTCTGGGAGAGAGGGGCAGGGGGTGATCTGAGGTGCCCAGAGCCTGTTCTCTGACTTTTCCTTTCACTGGTCACAGCAGGTGCCCTTCCACATCTGCTCGCTGAGCTGGGGGCCACCTGCTCCGTCCACACCAGGCACCTCTGCCCCTGGCTCTGTACTCCGTTCGGAGACCAATACCACACATCTGTCTGCCAAAGGCAGCCTAAACTCTAAAACCAAGCAGCGGCAGCACAGACCCAGAGTTCCCGAGGCTCCCAGGGGCAGCACTCCTCGGGGAACGCTGACTCTTCAGGGTAGTGATGACAGGCACAGATCGGGAAGTGCTCTGAGAGCAGCAGCAAAGGATGACTCCAGAGGGAACCGCTCTGAACTCCCTCAGAACTCCCTTCTGGGTGAGGGGGGAGCCACTGCTCCTCGGACCGAGTCAGGCTCCTCCAGGGGGCACTCTGCCCGAGGGCCAAAACTTGGGTGTCAGCAACTATTTCCCAAGACAAGCAGGTGCTGGTAACCTTGCTGGCCCAGGCCGCTGCATAGCCGGTCCTGCTAAGCACCCCAGGGGAGCCCCTGCAAAAGCCCCTCCAGCCAGACTCCTCTGCAGAGGCACTCGCCCCTCCCCCACCCCCGGCCATTTGGGACGGGCTGACAGGAGCCCCAGAACAGCAGCAGGGTTACTTACTAGCGGGCTTTTTCGCAGAGTGGGTGGGTTTGTGCGTGGGTGCTGGCCCATGCTCTCCGGGGTTCCCTGTGCCAAAGAAGAAGGGGTTAGTTCTTCCAAAGCAACCCTAGCTTTGGGGCCAGCTTTGCCAGGGGCAGGCGGAGGGAGGGTTTACAAAGGTGATCTCCACTGACCTTCCCTACCCGATCCTTTACAAGAGCTAGAAACAAGGGCACGAAAAGGGTTTGGTGTGTCCTTCTTTTCTCTGGCTGAAAATGTAGCTGGGGTCAATGTTTTCTCTGTCAGCGCCCTGCTCCATGACCTCTGAAGCCTCTCTTGAGGTTCTGGATCTTCTGGTGTCCGTGGGGACAAGCCCTTCGCTTGTGGCAAAGAGGCCAAGAGGCCTTATTCCTCACCCCCTGGTTTTTCCATCACCCTGCCCCAGACCAGCAATTACTGATGGAGCGGGAAAACAAATATATGCATGGCCAGCTCGTCAACAGCCATCCCCTCTGCACACAGCATGCCATGCCGGTTTCAGGGGCCCATCCGCAAGGACACTCCGCTCTCCAAGCCCCACCCCTGGGATTACACTGGAAGATTCGCTATGTGCCAGGCTCTGTGCTAGGCACTGGGGAGAGAGAGTTGGATGGGAAACAGACCAAGCCCCTGCCCTCACAGAGACTGTAATCTAGTGGGGGAAGAACAAAATGACAGATGTGCAAAGGCTCCTGTGCAAAGGGATCATAAGGATCCCAGGACCTAATCTGAGGAGTGGGAGTGGTGGTGACAGGGGAGGTTGACTGAGAAATACAGTATTTCAACTGATCTCTGAAGGGTGACAGGAGTGAACTGGTGAGGATGGTAGAGTCTGAGTCTTCTGGGCAGTGGGAAGGGCACATACAAAGGCCCTGTGGCAGGAAACTTGGCATATGCAAGGAAGAGCATGCACAGAGATGTGTGGGAGGAGGGGGCGCTTCATGGCTGGTGAAACGGACAGGGCCTGACTAGGTAGGGGCCTGGAGAATAGTGTCAATAGTGTGGTCTGAAATCCAGAAACAATTGAAATTCTCTGAACAGGGTGAGGGGAGAAGGTCCCAGGAGATCAGATTTGCACCCTGAAAAGCTCTCTCTGGCTGCAGCAGGAGTGGATGCAAAAGGACTTTCTAGAAAGTTGGCACAGGTGGGGGCAACAGAAAGCAGGCAGGTGTTGGCTGGCAGAGGGGGCCAGTGGACTGAGTCAGGAGAAATTTAAGAAGTAAAATCTGGTCCTAGATTGGATACAATGGGCAAAGAAAGGGGGTGTCAGAGGGGAATGCCAGGTTTCTCTGACCCCAAAACTAGCCATTCCCCACCAAAGACACTGATAACCCAGAGTCCATCCGAAAGCCACCTGAGCCAGCCTCTCGATCACACCCAAGAACAGCCTGTCCAGAAAGTCCCATCATTAACATCTGGGCGCCCAGAAATGTTTTCGGAAGGATGGCTACGACTCAAGATGTTTCCCCGCGACCTCCCAGATGGAGGGCAGATGCAACTCAAGCCCCAGTGCTCTGGACTGAGACCCTCTCCCACCCCTAAACCCCAAGGGGACACCCCCCATCTCAGGGGTCCCAGGAGGGGAGCACAAGGGACTGCTAATGGTTACCTGAGCCGGTGGGTTCCTCGGGCTTCTTGTCCTGGGACTGCCTGATATACCGCTTCAGCTCGTCTTTGAGGTCTGAGGTGCCCTGACAGATGCCCCTTATCAGCTCCTGATTCAGCTCCACCTTGGGGACGTAGACCGGCTTTGTGGACACTCCTTGCAGCTTTAGCCCTTTCTGAAACAGGCCAGGGCGTTAGTTCGGGCAGCTCCAGGGAAGCCAGGGCCCGGGCTCAGGCCTCACGAACCCCAGGAAGACCTTCCCTGTGCCCACGCGTGCTCAAGTGACAGGCCAGAGATTGCTGGGGGCTAACGTGCCACTTTCAGTCACAGCTCTCTGGACCTGGAAGGGCCCTCAGAGGCCACTCATCCAGCAACGGAGAAACTGAAGTCAAGAAATAACACGTGTGAAAGGAAGAAAGAAAAAGAAAAAGAAAAAAAAAGGGAACAACAAGCATTCTGCCAGGAACTCTGCCAGTTAGTGGCAAGGACAAAGCTGGGACACAAATCTCTGACACCCCGTGGATAATGCTCTTCCGCTCCTCCTGCCGTGGCCGGCCAAGCACAGGAACCTCAGGCCGGTCTGCAGCCCTCCAGGACCAGCTCTGAACACACATTCTAAAACTGGACGGGAACACCTCAAGGGGCAAAAGGTTCAGCCAGGGCACATCCAGTGAAAAGGAAGGAGCTGACAGGGGGTGCCACACTTTGAGATAAAATCGGGTCATACAGCATCAAGAGGCCCAAGGTAGGGACTTAGAATCCTTCTCAGAAAGCTCTAGGCAGCCAGGCCAACAAAGAGGAAGGAACCCTGAGATTAAAGTCAGTGGTGCCCAATCCAGGCATGGAAAGAAGTCCATGCGGGGAGAAGAGAAAATTCCCAGCCACTCCTGTACTCTCGCCAAGACCAAAATAAGGACTCCGGTGCTCTGAGATGTCGTCGCCCCATCAATGGGGCTCAGGGAACACCCGCTGTGTGCCAGGAGAAGGGGGCGGTAGTAAGGGACGGGTCTTCCCGAAGGAGCGGCGGTCCGAACACACACAACAAGCAGATCGAAAACCAGGCTGCTGAGTGCTATAGCAGTGTGACCTGCTCGGTGACCAGTGACGGCAGAGCAACGGGACCCAAGGACGATGGGGGAAAGCTGGAGTGGCCCTGGAGAAAGGACAGGATTTACGAGGCAGAGAGGGTCGGGCACGGGATTCCCATCCAATGCCCAGGGTGTCTGGGGAATGGCGGGTGCCCTGTTGTAGTTACAGCATGGGCAGGGCAGGAACTGGCAAGAGAGGAGGCTGCTGACAAGGACAGGGCCTGGTCACCCAGGTCCTTTAGAAAGACACTTCCAGGGTCCACGGGGAGGAGGAATGGAGGGAAGGGGATGGAGGCATTTGCAGTCGGCAACACTCTAAGATAGCCCCCAAGAAGCCCGCCTGGTCCAGAGGTGAGTACCCTGATTGATCTCTTCCCCACCCCCCACCCCCGAGTATGGGCAGGGCCGTGAATACGTTAGGCTAGCACTCCCGTGACTCAGTTCCCTTATATGGAAAAACTGCAGGAATGCTACAGATGTAATGAAGATCCGAAATCTGCTGGTTTTGAGTCCGTCAGAAAGGCGAGTATCCTGGTGGGCCTGACTTCACCAGGGGGGAGCCACTGAAAGGGACCAGGCTTGTAAGAGGGAATGAAATCTTGCCATTTGCCACAGCATGGACGGATCTGGAGAGCACCATGCTAAGCAACATAAGTCAGAGAAAGGCAAATACCACATGATTTCACTCCCTTATGGCAATTTAACAAACAAAACAATGAGCAAAGGGGAAAGAACGAGCGAGAGAGACAAAGCAAAGAAACAGACTCTCAACTCCAGAGAACAGTCTGGTAGTTACCAGAGGGGCATGGAGGGATGGGGGAACAAGGTGATGGGCTTTTAATAAAGTACACTTATCATGATGAACACCGAGTATACAGAATTGTGGAAGCTGAATCTGGTGCACACCTGAAACCAGTATAACACTGCATGTTAACTAGATACTGGAATTAAAATGTTAAAAAAAGGGGGGGGAGGCCCTGGATGGCTCATTTGGTGGAGCATGTGACTCTCGATTTCGGGGTCGTGAGTTCAAGCCCCACGTTGGGTGTGCAGCCTACTTAATTAAAATTTATTTTAAAAAGGAGAAAGAGGGGCGCCTGGGTGGCTCAGTGGTTTTTAAAGCCTCTGCCTTCGGCTCAGGTTATGATCCCAGGGTCCCCCACATCGGGCTCTCTGCTCGGCAGGAAACCTGCTTTCCCCTCTCTCTGTCTGCCTGCCCCTCTGCCTACTTGTGATCTCTGTCTGTCAAATAAATAAATAAAATCTAAAAATAAATAAATAAAAAGGAGAAAGAGAAGACCAATAATCTAAGTAATCTACACAGGGGAAAAAAAAAGAAAAAGGGACCAGGCTTTCCTGGAGGGAGAACTTCACCGCCAGCTTTGAAGAAGTAGCTGGCAAGCGGAGAGAGGGCTACCGTGCCAAGGAACCGAGAGCAGACCTCCGCTGACAGCCAGCGGGAGAGCAGGCCCTGGGGCCTGCACCACAGGAACCAAATTCGGCCAACAATCATGTGAGCTTGGAAGACAACCCACAGCCCCAAAAGGAATGCAGCCCAGCCAACCCTCCGACGCCAAGCCCTTAAGCCATGCCCGACCGTGAGTCTCGGAAGTGGTGAGGTAACAAATAAAATGCTCTTCCAAACCATGAAGTTTGCGGTAAGCTGTCACAGAGCGTAGCAAACGGACACAGCGTTGAGTCTCGGGACGGCTCCCAGGGACCCCGTCCAGCCCTGTCTCCCGGCGGCCCCACTGCACCTGCCGTCACCAGGGTCACGGCGCACAGGAAGTGCGATCAACCATCTTCACTGAGACCTACCTCCAGAAACTCGAACTCGTCCCCCTTGGTCAGGGCAAGTTCGACCTCCTCCTTCAGATTCTGGATCTCACTCTTCTTCTTGAGAAGGATCTGGTAGATGTTGTCGAACTTGGTATTGACCCTCTTCTCCTCTTCCTTTATCTTCCGTGTGGAGGTGGCCTCTGCAGCGTCGATGAGCGCCTTGACTTCCATGTACTCCTGTCTCAGCTGCTCCATCCTCCGATTTGTAGCCTCCTAACAGGGCCAAGACACAGCGGACAGCCCAGAAAGTTAAGCCCGCGGTACCAAGTGTTGGTGAGATGTGGAGCACCAGGAACTCTTTCCTGTGCTTCCTGGGAGGCCAAATGAACACAACTGCTTTGCACGGGACTTTGGCAAAGTCTAATGAATCTGAAGGTGCTCCTCCCCAGCCCAGGCAATAGCCTCTATCTAGAAAAATACTCAGACCCCTGCCCCAGAGACAGACCCAAGAACGCTCCTAGCAGAACTGCTTGCATTAGCAGAACCCTGGGAACAACCAAACATCTATCAGTAAGATACAAATCTTCAAATTATTCATAGGATAGGATATTAAATAGTAATGAAAACTAATGAACTAGGGCAAGGCACAGACAAATTTCCACGAGGGAAAAAACAACGTGCAGAAGGCAACTCGGGTGTGATGCTTTTTATGTAGAACTTAAGAACAAAGAGAATGGCTTCCTCTTAGGAAGAGAACACCCCTTGGGCTTCCCAGGGCACATGGCTATCCCACCACAGATGACATCCCCAGCCACTCCTGCAGCTAGATGAGGCCACAGGACTAAGATGCTCCCAGGGCAGCATGAGCACAACACTTTTCTCCCCTGTCCCCTCTTCTGCAGGCTCGAACAAAGACGTCATGGTGACCCAGCTCCAACCAGAGGTGAGAAACCCCCTGCAGTACGGGGTAGTAAGAAAAGACTCTGAATCCTGCACGATCACATGGAACGGAGACACCCCCGCTAGTCCGGGCGGCTCACATCTGGCACTGAGCTGCCAAACGGAGCCAAAGAAACTTCTATTTTATTTAAGACTCTGAATTTGGTGTTGGTGGTGGTGGTGAGGGGTAATCTCTGTCAACAGTTTAGCCTGCCCCCTCCAAACAGTACACATGCTTTCCCATACATGCCTTCACCTAAGCCACAAGGCCACCGTTGGGGAAAAGCTGTGACTCCATTGTGCAGCTGGAAAAACTGAAGCTCAGAGATCTGCCCACAACGGGCAAGTATCACAGGCTATTTTGTAACACAGCTGGTATTCTAACTCAGAGCTCATCTAATTACACCACAGCTGCCACCATAAAACCAGACGCTATGGCTCTAGAGCAGGATATTTAAAACTCAAATCTTGGGGCACCTGGGTGGCTCAGTGGGTTAAGCCTCTGCCTTCGGCTCAGGTCATGATCTCAGGGTCCTGGGATCAAGTCCCGCATCGGGCTCTCTGCTCGGCAGGGAGCCTGCTTCCTCCTCTCTCTCTCTCTCTCTCTCTCTGTCTACTTGTGATCTCTCTCTGCCAAATAAATAAATAAATTCTTTAAAAAAAAATAAAACTCAAATCTTCTTTCAATATATTCTTTCAGGGGCGCCCAGCGGGCTCAGTTAGAAGAGCATGCGACTCTTGATCTTGGGGTCATAAGTTCAAGGCCCACAGTGGGTATAGAGATCACTTAAATAAACTTAAAACAAAAAAATAAATAAATAAATGAACTTAAAATGCATATAGATATTATATTATATATAATATCATTTTATTATATATTTTATATATATTTTTACTTATACATATAAAATACACATGTATTCTTTTAATATATAATATTGAAAACCTTACAAAACTTATAAAAACTAGACCCCCCAAAATCTCTCATTCTACCCATCCAATGCTTGTGCTACTCTTCTGTTACTATACTTCCTTTCAGTCTTTTTTCCTACACTTCCTGTAACGGGTTGAATGATGACCCTCCCCACAAAGATATGTGCAGATTTCCGAACCTGTGAAGGTGAGGTGACTTGGCAAAAGTCTTTGCAGATGTAATAAGGTAGGAATCTTGAGATGAGATTATCCTGGGCCACCCGGATGGGCCCCAAATCCAATGACAAAGGTCCTTGTTAGTGACAGAAGAAAAGACACAGAGGAAAGAGGAGGCCATATGAAGACAGAGGCCAGGGCTGGAGT
Organism: Martes martes; assembly: GCF_963455335.1. Lineage (NCBI taxonomy): Eukaryota > Metazoa > Chordata > Mammalia > Carnivora > Mustelidae > Martes > Martes martes. The sequence continues at coordinate 34,096,588 of NC_137904.1, read as the reverse complement.
GACACCAGCCACAAGCCCAGGAACGCCTGAGCCTCCGAAAGCTGGAAGAGCCAAGGAAGGATTCTACCCTTGAACCAGGAAGTGCGGCCCTGACTTTTGATTCTGAACTTCTGGCCTCCAGGACTGTGAGTGAACACATTTCTGTCTCTGTAAGCTGAGCTGGGGGTAACTGGTTAGGATAGCTCTAGAAAACCAACACACTTGCTTTTTATAAATAGAACTCTAGTGGGTATACACTTTTGTTTCCTGTTTTTTTCCCATTTAAATCATAACCACTTTTTAGATCAGTACTTTTTTTCTCATGATCTTTTTTTTTTTTTTAAGTAAGCTCTACGCCCAATGTGGGGCTCGAACTTAAAACCTCAAGATCAAGAGTCACATGCTCTACCAACCGGGCCAGTCAGGCACCCTGCTATTACTACTTCATGGTCCTAATTTTTTTTTAAATTTCCCTCTATGTCTTCTTTTTTTTAAGATTTTATTTATTTATTTGACAGAGATCACAAGTAGACAGAGAGGCAGGCAGAGAGAGAGGAGGAGGCAGGCTCCCCGCTGAGCAGAGAGCCCCATGTGGGGCTGGATCCCAGGACCCTGAGATCATGACCTGAGGTGAACGCAGAGGCTTAACCCACTGAGCCACCCACGTGCCCCTATGGCCTTAATTTTTAATGATTGCCCCCGTCCTCCCCACACCAAGGTCAGAGCTCATGGACTCAGTTTAGGTCGACAAAGAAACTTTCCTGGGGACACAGCTTTCTGGATGTCTTGACAGGTGGAGGTCTCTTCCTGACTTCATGAGGGAAACCAACCCAAGCCCATGGCAGAGGTTGGCCGCAGAGCCCCGTCACTCACCCGCACGTCGTGCTGCCGGGCTCTCACGTCATCCAGCGCCCTCGAGGCCCCGTTGATCTGACTGTAGATGACGGTCAGCTTATGCTTCAGCTTGGTCTGCAGCGAAAACAACCAGCGTGAGAGATCACTGGAGCCCAGCCCCCAACACCAGGGACTGCCCTGGCATCTATCCCACAGGTGCTTCTGCCACTCTGAGTCTTGCCTGCCTATAGCTTTTGGAAGCATTCTCATAGTTATGGCCTCCCTTCAAACTTCTAGAGCAACAGTACAAGAAAGAAGTTATGAGCACAGGCTCTGGAGACAGACCGACTAGAGTGCCAGCCCCTGCTGCCAGCTGTCCCAGCATCTCTCACCTGTGCCCTCGGCCAAGAAAGAGATACAAACGTTTCCACCTCCCAGGGCCAGTAGCAGAATTAACTGAAACAACGTATGAACTCAGCACAATGCTGGGATTTTAGTAAGGACAAACCAAACATCCGCTTCTATTATCAGGAGCTTCTTCATTAACACCCATTTTTCAGATAATGAAACAGAGGCAAGGAGGCCAGCAAGGGGGCTGAGCTCACAAAGAGCCAAGAACAAGCTGGAATGGTGGCTTCAGGGATGCTAGATGAGGTCCTTGGAGCCAGCTCTCCCACTGCAAACAACGAGAAAAGCAAAAACTACTGGGAAGAAAAATCTGCTTACTGACAATCGGAGAGCTAATTAAGCAGGGAAGGATGACGGAGCCCAGAGCTGGGAGAAGGCCATCCAGAGAGATAAGCCTGGCATCTGGGGTTGCTCTCCCAGAACCATCTGCCAATTCCAGAAGACAGCTGGAAGAGTCACTGTCAGCCTCGGGGAAGCAGGGGGACAAGAATCAGGGTCCAAGGCTCATTTGTTTGGATCCAAGGGTAGGGACCTCCACAGGCTTCCATGCTAGGAATAAGGATGAACAAGCGGTAGCCCAGCCCCCCATCAGCAAAATCCCTGAAATGGAACTAAGGTGACTCAGAATTGTTAAGTCTCTAGTAACCTCCAGGAACCAAGGCCAATTATGCATGAAGGGAGACAGTATCATCCGGGGCCTCTTAGTATTTCTATAAATTTTCAGAATCCGTATCGGGAGCGTCCCCCCTCCCTGCTCAGGTGACATGCTGGGGCACAGAAACGGGGAGGGGAAAAAAACCCAGCCCCAGAATAAGAGCAGCTAGCGTTTCTTATATATGCACTGCAAGCCAGGCCCCGTGCTAGTGCTTTACAGGTGTTAACTTATTGAAAGCTAAGAACAACACTGTAAGGTGCGAGTTACCCATCCTTTTGAAGAATGGACTCACATCACTGTTAACTGGTGTTACAAGGTCCCGGTGTTATTACAATTAAAGCACTGAGGACACAGGAAATGTCCAGGAAAAAACACTTACTTCCCCTAACGAGCCAGCTCAACACCCTCCAGCCTGCTCCCTCCACTTTCCTGCCTCTCCCACTCCACTAGAGATATTCGGGTCTAAACGTGACCTTGAACCTGGATTTGAACAACCCAGTGACAGTCACCTGTAAGGGCTGGAAGCAGAGATTAAGGGCTGGAAGCAGGGATCAAGGTCACACTAACTTGACCCTGAAAGTCCAAGTTACTGATGGTGTTTCAGATTCAACCTCTGTGACAATGCCCTTTGACCTGGCCTCTAACAGTGGCCAAGATAAGATGGGCCATGGGCGGAAGGCCAGGCCAAGGCAGATCCAGACTCACAGGTCTCAGAGCTGGAAGAGAACTCAAGAAAACCCGAGGACTGCTGACCGTTCCACCTCCAACAGCTGCTCTCAGCAGTGCACCCCAAAACTCTATGTTTGGTAAAATTCTATCCTCCATGAATGAGATGCATACATGACAGTCCCCTGATGGCAGAGAGAGGGGCCTATGTGACTCCAGACAAAGGAAAGTGGCCCAAGGACTTCAAGAGAGACAACAGTCCCCTCACCAAGAGCAGAGAACGTTCCAAAGTGGAGGGTCTATTCGCAGACTGAGGGCCTGAGTTCTCCATGAGGATGTGGGAGGCTCCAAAGTCCTGAGTCCACCCCACACCGCTGGCCAAGACAAGCCAGCCGCCCAGGGCTGGGGCACTGCCCAGATAGGGCTGGCTCTGTCCCAGTAAGGAGCAGCAGCAGGGTAGAGAGGGAGGCTGATCGAAGGACCTGGCAAGCCAGGACAATGGTGAGGAGCAGGGAGGCGGCAAGGTCAGGCCTGTTACAAGGATTGCAAAGCCAAGCATGTGCGACAAACAAGTGGGCTGGGTGCGGACTCCAGCCCCAGACTCTAGGCTGAGAGCGAGCGTAGCTCCAGGCCAGGCCAAGAAGACCCCTCCCGCCCCTACCTGCCTTCTGCCTCCATGGATAAGAACTTCTAGAAGAGCCTTTTGGCAGGAGCCGGCCACCTTGGTCCTCAGGGACAAGCCCATGCACCCCGAAGCAAACTCTCTTCTACCCCAGCCGCCCAGAAATTACACCTATAGTGCTTAGCGCTTACCCACAAGGAAACAGAGTCAGAATTCAAACCCAGGTCTCAACACCCGGCCCAAGTGGAAGTCAACCAGCCACCTGACTCCAGGACCGGCCTATGAAGCTCATCGCCCTGGAGCCTCCTGACCACCCTTACAGATCAGGAGGGAATGCTATGAACCCCATTTTACAGATGAGGAAGTTGAGGCTCAGAGAAGGGCAGTGATTGCCCTAAACCACAGCTGATAAGGGGCAGAGCCAGGCTCCTGGCTCGAAAGGCTTGGCAGGTTCTTTAGGGCGGCAGGTGGGATGCAGGTGGCCACGCTTGCCAGGGTTGTGCCTCAGAGGTCAGCTCTCAGACACTGCCTTGAGGTCTGACCTCTGCGACTCAGGGAGGAAGTTCTGAGGGACCCAGCTCAGACAGAGAAGCAGCAGATCAGGCCTGGGAAGGGCTATGGCTTCTCAGGACCAAGGCCTACACCCTGGTCCTGTGCCACCGCAAACCTCGGCCACAGGACAACAGGACAGTCCTTGTTCTTCGCGACAGGGCCTCGAGAATTAGAAGCAATCAGGCCATGCTCTGGAGCTCAGGCTGATATAAAAAAGGTGGTCCAGGTACACCTTTACAGCCTCTGCCTTGAGTCCACGAGGGAAGTGATGATCTCCCCCAAACCACTAAAATCATCACAGACCTGGAAGTCTCCTTAGGGAGCCACCTGATCCCACCTCCTCACTTTACTGATGAAGACTCGGGCCCAGGGGCCAAAGCTGTGCTGGAAGTCGCACCGCAGGGGTGGAGGGCACTGCCGTGCAAGAGTCTGGCTCTGCCTGTGGGTAGCACCCAGAGCTATCCGGCACCTGGCCCACCCTTCTGCTCATAACGACCCTCCCGGCTGACTGAACTCTCTGGCTCACCCCAACTTTTTGTTCGCGTGACCTCAAGCCTCCAGGAATATCCCATGCTCCATGAACTCGGGTATCAGGCTGGTCATGAAGACAAGCAGCAAACTGTAGAGTCCAACCAGCCGGGCTCCCCGTGCCTGCTTGGCCACTTACTGGGGTAGCTCACCCTAAATTAACTTCTCTGGACCTCCATTTCCTCAGCTGTACCATGGACCGAATAATATCCACCTCTGGGATGCTGCCAAGATTCCACAAGGGAACCGAGGGAGCCTCCAGGGCTCATATCCGACGTGGGAAACCCTCTACAGGCTTAAGCCAAACAACCTCAGCTGTCCTCAGTGGTCTGCTCCGTAAGACGGGGAGGAGGGGGAAGACGGTGGGCCACGGATGACGGAGGAGGGCTCTATGATCTCCTTGCCCCTTTGCACTCTGACATCAGGGACGCCCCTGCCCCAGTTCTCCCGCCCGGCAAGACCCATCCTCCTGCCCCCGGTGAGCCGCGGTGGACCACGATGCCCACAGTGGCTCCCTCCGCACCGCCCAGCAGGCCCAGGTTGCCGCCCTGTGCCCTTGCCCGCCACCCTCTACCTCCAGGTCGGCGCTGGCCTGGCTCAGGGGCACAGGCGAGCAGGCCTTGTGCTCCACTAGGCAGATGTGGCAGATGCACTCGTCGTGCTGGGGGCAGAATAAGTCCCGCAGCCGGTTGTGCCGGGGGCACTTGCGGCGCATCAGGTCCTGGACCGGGGGCTGCAGCTGGTGGTCCCGGAAGGCGGGGCTGTCCAGGTGCGGCTGCAGGTGCTCCTGGCAGAAGGAGGCCATGCACACCAGGCACGTCTTGACGGCGGCCTCCTTCAGGCAGTGGTCGCAGGCCACCGGGCCCGCCGGGCTGGGCGCAGCGGCGCGGGTGGGCAGCTTCCAGTGGTCGGGGGGCGGAGGCGTCGCCCGGGCCTCCTCGGCCTGCAGGAACTGCTCCACCACCGCGCACAGCACCGTGTTCTTGCGCAGCTGCGGCCGCGCGTGGTAGCTGGCGCGGCACTGCGGGCACAGATACGGCGGGCCCTGGACGGCCCACGTCTCGTCCAGGCACGAGCCGCAGAAGTTGTGGCCGCAGGGCGTAGTGACCGGCTCCTTGAAAGGCTCCAGGCAGATGGAGCACGACAGCTCCTCGGCCAGGGGCACCAGCTCCGCCATGGCGCTCCTGGGGACCGGACGGGACGCGCTGGAACTGCGGCCGCGACTGCCACACACGACCACAGGAGGCCCGCGAGGAAACGAAACTGAGCAGCGGGAGGGGCGGGCCCCGCGGGCCTCCAGGAAGTCACGTGGGGGGCGGGGCGCGCGCGGAGCGGGGCGGCAGCGCTGGGAGCCCCGACGGCTCCGCCAAGTGGGCGCGGGCGCCGGGCTCGGGGTCTCGGTTCGTCCCTACGAGGTGCGGCGGTTTCTGTCCGCGCTCCCCTATCCCCCGGGGCGGAGGAGGAAACCTGCGCGGCAGGTGGGGAACCCCGGCCGGGGTGGCGCTCCGGCCCCAGCGCGCCTGCATTTGGTTCCTTCTGCGGAGAACTCACCGGGACCCGCGCTGCCCCCTCCGCGCCCTCCGGGGAGAGTGTCTGTCCGTCCTGGCCTTGAAGACCTAGGTGTAGAACCGAGAAGCTGCCCCTCCTCGCCCCGTTTATAAGCCCTTCTTTCTTCCCCCCCGGTTGGGCTCTGGCTCATGGGGATATGGTCCCTGAAGGCCAGAGCTCCTTGGCGATTTCTTTCCATATCAACCAGTAAAACATGCAGTTTTGTTTTGTGTTTAATTTCCGTTCTACTTTACTGGGCTTTGCAGATATCCTAGGGTTTTTGTTGTTGTTTGATTTGTTTTGTTTAAGATTTTATTTATTTGACACAGGGAGATCACAAGCAGGCAGAGAGGCAGGCAGAGAGAGAGAGGGGGAAGCTGGCTCCCTGCTGAGCAGAGAGCCCGTTGTGGGGCTCAATCCCAGGGCCCTGGGATCATGACCTGAGCTGAAGGCAGAGGCTTAACCCACTGAGCTACCCAGGCGCCCCGGGTTTGTTTGTTTGTTTGTTTTGTTTTGTTTTTAAGATTTTATTGGACAGAGGACAGAAGCAGGGGGAGCAAGAGAGGGAAAGGAGGCTCCCCGCTGAGCAGGAAGCCCCCTGTGGGATTAGATTCCAGGACCGTGGATTCATGACCTGAGCCAAAGGCAGACCCTTAACCTACTGAGTCACCCAGGCACCCAATATCCTAGAAAACAAAGGTTTCTCTCTCTCTCTCTCTCTCTCTCTGTCTGTCTCTCTCTCACACACACACACAAACACACACACACACTAATTCTGAAAACAAACGTTTTTCCCAAAATCGTTTATTTAGATTTGTTTCCTTTCATTCATCCAGTTCTGTTCCCCGCCGCCTGGGCACAGGAAAAGTGGGTATACAGGAGGGGAGAAGTATTGGGAGGGGTGGGGGCAGAAAAGAGAGGTAGGGTTTTGGGGAGAGTTTGCTGGAGTTCGTGTTGGACAGGGTGAGCAGCAAACATAAAAAGGTAAATGTTTTAACTGCTAAAAGTAAAATCTACCACTCATGGGGCTCCTGCTCTGTTCAAGACAAGTCACATACCTTACCTCTTACAATCCTTATAAACACTAGAAGACAGAACTTATTATGTCCATTTACAGATGAAGATCTGTATTTTGTTATTTTAAGTACTCTCCCCGCCCAACATGGGACTCAAACTCAGGACCAACAACAGTCTGCTGCTTAAGGACTGAGCCAGCCAGGGACCCTCTCCTCATTTTAAGGAATCCTTTTAAACTTAAAATTACATTTTAAGTAATCTCTCTGCCCAAAGTGGGGCCCAGAATAGGGTCACTTATTTTATACAAAACAGCTGAGATTCAAACTCAGGACTGCTCTGCTTAAAATTCTAATTCCTGGTTTTCCTATTTCTGTTCCTCCAAGACTCTTAACTCCATTTGTTCTCCTCTGTATTGTGTTGTTGTTCTTTGCTTGGGGAGGAGGAAGGCAAAAGGGTAAGAGGGGTTAGGAAATCAGCTTTGTGCATAGCATCTCATTTAACCCTCACACTAAATCTTTAAGTTAGGTATTATCTCATGTTACAGATGAGAAAACCAAGGCTTAGAGAAGAGAAATAATCTTGCCTAAGACAACAGATACTGGCATGCAGCTGATCTCATTCTAGAAGCCAAACATTTCCTATTAAAAGATGTTGCCTCCCAAAGGGAGGGATGGAGCCATTTACAGGAAGTAAATTTAATGAAACACCCTATGACTTAGCTGTTGTGGGTGAGGTAGCCTGGTTACTCAGCCAGAATGTCTGTAGAATTTTCTGAGAGTTTCGAAGGGCTAGTGAGTGCAGAGGACTTGCAGGAACATAGTCTGTTTATCAAATTCCAGGCAGTAGATATTTGCTAAGACCTACTGAGATAGGGAAGCTGAAGAAAGGCCCCATTTTCTCACGTTCTATAGTTCACCTTGCGTCTGGGTAAACCAAAGACGCTAACTTCCCACTCCAAGGGGGAAGCAAGGAACAGAATTGTTCTCTGAGTTTCATCCTGGCCCCTAAACACCTGATAACATCTGAGAAGAACGGAGTCCCAAACATTAGCTTTGAACAACCCTCGGCCCACACTGGCATCAATATCCCTGCCTTTGGTGACGAATGGGAGAACACCTGTTGTTCACCTGACATGCCCTTTGATCGACCCTTACCTGGATTCCTGGAGGGACACGTACCCTGGACCCCTTTCCTGTATAAACCCCTAGCCACAAGTGACAAGGAGACTCACTTTTCCTTTTCCAAGTCTCCCAGACACTCTGTTTACTAGACCATATCCCTACTCAGTAAACCCTGTGTTCACTTCCTCCTGGCTCACATTTGATTTCTCTCCTGCCTGAATCCAAGGGCCCTCCTGACTGGTCCTTTGAGGGCCCCCAGTGGGTCCTCAGACCAGGTCTGCCTATATCACTATGGTGCTAAAGTCATCCCATTGTGGTTAGAGAATAGGCTTTGGATTATTTCAATCTTTTAAAATTTACTGAGACTTGTTTTATTTCCTAAATGTGGTCTATCCTATTGTGGGTTACTGTTTGCATGGTACCTCTTCTCCCATCTTTGTCCTTCCAACCTATTTGTGTCTTTGAATCTAAAGTGTGGCTTCTGTAAACAGCGTATAGTCAGATCATGTTTTTTGGTTTTTTTGCTTTGTTTTGTTTTGGTTTTTATGCATCCTGCCAATCTCTGCCTTTTCGCTGGAGTGTTTAGCCCATTTACCTTAAATTAATGATAAGGTAGGGTTTACATCTGCCATTTGCCATTTATTGTTATGTCTTATATCTTTTTTTGTTCTTCTGCTTCTCCATTACTGCCTTCCTTTGTGCTAAATATTTTCTAGTGTACTATTTTTATTCCTTTGTTCAAATATTCTTTCTGCCCTCCTCTCCTCCAGAAACTCCCATTCTGTGTATGTGGGTATGCTTGTTGGTGTTCCACGGGTCTGTGAGGTTCTGTTCATTTCCCCCGATTTTTTTCCCTTTCTGTTTTGAGGACTGGATCATCTCAGTTGATCTGTATATCCAGATCCACAAAGTCTTTCTTCCACCTGCTCAAATCTGCTATTGAACTCCTGTGGTGAATTTTTCATTTCATTTCTTTTACTTTTCAACTCCAGAATTTCCATTTGGTTCTTTAAAAAAAAAAAAAATGAGGGTGTGGGAGGCACCTGTTACAGCTGGGTTAAGTATCCAACTCATGGTTTCAGTTCAGGTCGTGATCTCAGGGTTGTGAAACTGAGTCCCATGTCAGGCTCCACGCTTAGCTCAGAGTGTGCTTAAGGCTGTCTCTCCCTCCTCAAAATGGATGAAGGACCTCAATGTGAGAAAGGAATCCATCAAAATCCTTGAGGAGAACACAGGCAGCAACCTCTTTGACCTCAGCCACAGCAACTTCTTCCTAGGAACATCGCCAAAGGCAAGGGAAGTGAGGGCAAAAATGAACTATTGGGACTTCATCAAGATCAAAAGCTTTTGCACAGCAAAGGAAACAGTCAACAAAACCCAAAGACAACTGATAGAATGGGAGAAGATCTTTGCAAATGACATATCAGATAAAGGGCTAGTATCCAAAATCTATAAAGAACTTATCAAATTCAACACCCAAAGAACAAATAATCCAATCAAGAAATGGGCAGAGGGCATGAACAGACATTTCTGCAAAGAAGACATCCAGATGGCCGACAGATGAAAAAGTGCTCCACATCAGTCGGCATCAGGGAAATACAAATCAAAACCACAATGAGATACCAACTCACACCAGTCAGAATGGCTAAATTAACTAGTCAGGAAATGACAGATGCTGGCGAGGATGCAGAGAAAGGGGAACCCTCCTATGCTGCTGGTGGGAATGCAAGCTGATGTAGCCACTCTGGAAAACAGCATGGAGGTTCCTCAAAAAGTTGAAAATAGAGCTACCCTATGACCCAGAAATTGCACTACTGGGTATTTACCCTAAAGATAGAATTGTAGTGATCTGAAGGGGCATGTGCACACAAATGTTTATAGCAGTGATGCCCACAATAGCCAAACTATGGAAAGAACCTAGATGTCCATCAACAGATGAATGGATAAAGAAGATGTGGTATATATATATACAATGGAATACTATGCAGCCATCAAAAGAAATGAAATCTTGCCATTTGCAACAACATGGATGGAACTAGAGGGTATTATGCTTAGCGAAATAAGTCAATCAGAGAAAGACAATTATCATATGATTTCCCTGATATGAGAAAGTTGAGAGGCAACGTGGGGGGTTTGAGAGATAGGAAAAGAATAAATGAAACAAGATGGGATCGGAAGGGAGACAAACCATAAGAGACTCTTAATCTCACAAAACAAACTGAGGGTTGCCGGGGGGAGGGGGGAAGGAGAGGGTGGTGGGGTTATGGACATTGGGAGGGTATGTGCTATGGTGAGTGCTGTGAAGTGTGTAAACCTGGCAATTCACAGACCTGTACTCCTGGGACTAATAATACATTTTATGTTAATAAAAAATTTAAAAAATTTTTAAAAAGACTGTCTCTCCCTCTCCCTCTGCCCCTTCCCACCTCTCTCTCTCTCTCTCTCTCAAAAAAATAAATAAATCTTTCTAAAAAAATATTTTTTTCTATCTCCTTACTGATCCTCTATTGAAAGAGACATCATTTTCATACTTCACTGTATGAAAATGATGTCTTTAGATGTGTTTTCCTAATGCTCTTTGAACATATTTAAAATAGCTGATTGGGGGCGCCTGGGTAGTTCAGTGGGTTAAGCCTCTGCCTTCAGCTCAGGTCATGATCTCAGGGTCCTGGGATCGAGCCCCAAATCGGGCTCTCTGCTCAGTGGGGAACCTGCTTTCCCCTCTCTCTCTGCCTGCCTCTCTGTCTACTTGTGATCTCTCTCTCTGTCAAATAAATAAAATAAAATCTTTAAATAAAATAAAATAGCTGACTGATTTAAAGTTTTTGTCTAGTAAGTCCAACACCTGCACTTCCTCAGACACAATATCTATTGATTTTTTTCTTATATGGGCCATTCTTGTTTCTTTGTATTGTGATTTTTTTTTCAAAATTGGACATTTAAAATACTGCAGTGTGGCACTGTGGACACTGGATTCCCCCTCCCCAGGATTTGTTGTTATAGCTGTTTGTCACTGTTTTTGTTTAGTGACTTTCTGGAATTAATTCCATAAAGTCTATATACCGAGTCCCAGCTCAGTTGGCTTAGTGATCACCTAATGACTGGATGGAGATTTCCACAAAACCCTAGAACCAATAATTTTTCCAATATTTTCCAAGGGCTCAGACTTGTTTGTAGCCCATTGGTTTTTAAGAGTACCATTGAGGGGCGCCTGGGTGGCTCAGTGGGTTAAAGCCGCTGCCTTCAGCTCAGGTCATGATCCCAGCGTCCTGGGATCGAGCCCCGCATCGGGTTCTCTGCTCCGTGGAGAGCCTGCTTCCTCCCTTCCCTCTCTGCCTGCCTCTCTGCCTACTTGTGATCTGTCTGTCAAATAAATAAATAAAATCTTAAAAAAAAAAAAAAAGAGTACCATTGAGCTGGGGGTGGGAGTAAAAAATAGAATAGAGCCAGTTAAAACACCCAAACTTGCTGTCCTCACCAGGATTAAGCCACTTCTCTTAAATAAGCATTCCCTGACTTGTGGCAAGTTCTTCACTAATTTCCAGGGTTCTGAAAACCTGGATCCTGACAATTTTGTTAGTTTTCTTCTATGGAAGAAGAATTTTCAGAGGTCCTTCACAATATAATGATTTATAAGAAATATCTATTTGGTCATTCAAATGACCAAAATGTATTTCTAGATATATTTGATCTCCACCCAGTTCCTGAAAACACCTCAGAGTCAAAAAGGTGAAATGGGTGGCTTGTCATTAACAAAAGGGACTTTGGGACCCCACCCAAGGATGGGGAATGGTTGCCAAGAGGACCAAGTGATTAGAAGGTTGGAAATTTTACTCCCCGCTGTCCCCACCTCCAGAGAGGAAAGAGGGCTGGAAGTTGAATCAGCCAATGACCAGTGACCTGGTCATTCATGACTGCATAACAAAGCCTCCATAAAAATCCAAGAGAGCAGCTTTTTCATCCTTTCCAGAGAGCCTCCATGCTTGGGGAACCAGAACACTTTCACGTATCACAGAGCCAGGCCCCAAAGCTCCAAGGGGACAGAAGCCCCTTTGTTTGGGATCTTGCCCTATGTATCTCTTCATCTGACTACTGAGTCATATCCTTTATCATATTCTTTTATAAACCGGTAGACATTAACTAAGTAACTTCCCTGAGTTCTGTGAGCTACTCTAGCAAATTAATCAAACTTAAGGAGGAGCTTGTTGGAACCTCCAGTCTATAGCCAGTTGGTCAGAAGTGCAGGGAAAAATCTGGGACTTGTGACTGGCAACTGATGTTACAGATGGGGAGCAGTCTTAGAGGACTGAGCCCCTAACCTATAGAATCTGGTGCTATCTCCAGGTAGAAAGTGTCAGAGCTGAGTCGAATTCCCAGACACCCTGCTGGTGTCCAAGAATTGCTTGGTGTTGTTGGGGGAATCCCCCACCCATATCAGAATTAGGTTCAGGAACCCTAAAAGATTCTTTTTTTTTTTTTTTTTTTTTTTTTTTTTTTTAAAGATTTTATTTCTTTATTTGACAGACATAGATCACAAGTAGGCAGAGAGGCAGGCAGAGAAAGAGAGGGGAGGAAGCAGGCTCCCCGCTGAGCAGAGAGCCCGATGCGGGGCTCGATCCCAGGACCCTGGGATCATGACCCGAGCCGAAGGCAGAGGCTTTAACCCACTGAGCCACCCAGGCGCCCCTAACCCTAAAAGATTCTTATTCTGTCATTTTTGCTGATGTCACCATGTCAGTAGTAATAACCCCTCTTTGATTCATGATATAAGCTATTTTTGTTTTCTTTCTTTTTCTCTTGATTAATCTATCTAATATGTTATTAATTTTACTGATTTTTTTTGAAGAATCAACTTTTAGCTTTAATTTTCTCTGTAATGTATATACTCTTTTTTGGCATTGACTTCTTCTCTTATCTATTATTTCCTCCTATTTATTTTTGGCTTAATTTGTTCTTCTTTTTAAAGCTTATGATTAGATTATTATTGCTAAACTTTTTTTCCCTATCTAACAAAGACATTTAAAACTATAAATTTCTCTTTAAGCACTGCTTTCATTATATTCCACCAGTTTTAATATGTGTGTTTTCATTATCATTCCATTCAAAATACTGTCTAATTTCCTTTGTAGTTTCTTCTTTGATGCATTAGCTACTTATAAGGATATGGTTTCATTTCCAAGTATCTGGAGCATCCCTGGGTATATTATTGTTATGGATTTCTAATTTAAGGCAATCTTTGCTCTACTATCTCAGACGCTTGTCTTTTGAAATATGTTAAGACTTATTTTATGGCTCAGCATTTGGTCTATCTTAATGAACATTCTTAGTGTACTTGAAAAAAGTGTGTTTTCCATTTATTGAATGTATAAATGTCAATTATATCAAGGCTCAGATCTTCTGTATCCTTCCCAATCTTTGTCTAGTGGTTTTACCAATTTGTGACAGGAGATGTTAATTTCTTCAATATGATAATGAACGTGTTGGTTTCTTAGCTAGGAAGAGGCAAGAAGAGTCCCTCCTACAAGTCCCAGAGGGAACATGCATCCTTCTGGGAGCATGACACCTTAAATTAGAACCATGAGAGAAGGAAATTTTGTTGCTTTGTATCACCTAGTTTGTGGTACTTTATAATAGCAACCCTAGGAAATTAATACAGGTACACGCCATTAAGGATTTTATGTATTTCTTATTATTTAAACCCTTTGCTGTCATGAAAAGTCCCCCTTTGGGGTACCTGGCTAGCTCAGTCAGTAAAGCATGTAACTTTTGATCTCGGGGTTGTGGTTTCAAGTCCCTCATTAGGTGTAGAAATTACTTAAAAGAAAAGTCTTTAAAAAAGAAGAAAAGGGGCACCTGGGTGGCTCAGTAGGTTAAAGTCTCTGCCTTTGGCTCAGGTCATGATCCCAGGGTCCTGGGATCGAGCTCCACATCGAGCTCCACATCAGGCTCTCTGCTCAGCAGGGAGCCTGCTTCCTCCTCTCTCTCTCTGTGCCTGCCTCTCTGCCTACTTGTGATCTCTATCTGTCAAATAAATAAATAAGATCTTTAAAAAAAAAAAAAGAAAAAGAAAAAGAGAAGTCCTCCTTTATCTCTCAAAATAATCTTTCTCTTAAGATCTATTCTGTCTGGGGGTGCCTGGATGGCTCAGTGGGTTGAAGCCTCTGCCTTCACCTCAGGTCATGATCTCAGGGTCCTGGGATCTAGCCCCACATCAGGCTCTCTGCTCAGCAGGGAGCCTGCTTCCTCCTCTCTGCCTGCCTCTCTGCCTATCTCTGCCTACTTGTGATCTCTGTCTGTCAAATAAATAAATAAAAATATTTTTTAAAAAAAGATCTATTCTGTCTGATAGCAGGAGTCACACCAGATTTATTACCTTATTCTTTCCATGGTATAGCTTTCTATCCTGTCACTTTCTTTCTTTCTTTTTTTTTTTTAAGATTTTATTTATTTATTTGTCAGAGAGAGTGAGCACAGGCAGACAGAGAGGCAGGCAGAGGCAGAGGGAGAAGCAGGCTCCCTGCTGAGCAAGGAGCCCGATGTGGGACTCGATCCCAGGACGCCGGGATCATGACCTGAGCCGAAGGCAGCCGCTTAACCAAATGAGCCACCCAGGCGTCCCTATCCTGTCACTTTCAACTTCTCTGTGTCCTTATGTTTAAAGAGTGTCTCTTTTAGACTGAACATAGTTGGTTCTTGCTTTTTTGTCGACCCTGAAAATCTCAGCCTTTTAGTTAGAGTATTTAGTCCATTTGTAATTAATGTACATATTGATTTTTTTTTTAAGATTTTATTTATTTATTTGACAGAGAGAGAGACCACAAGTAGGCAGAAAGGCAGGCAGAGCGAGAGAGGGAGAAACAGACTCCCCGCTGAGCAGAGAGTTCAATGCAGGGCTTGATCCCATGACCCTGAGATCACCACCAGAGCTGAAGGCAGAGGCTTAACCCACTGAGCCACCCACATGCCCCTAATGTACATATTGATTTTTAGGTTTGCCAAATTGCTACTTGCTTTTTAGTTATCTCTTTGGGGTTTTTTTCCTCTTTACCAGTCTTTCTTCGCATTAATCAAATGCACTATACATTTCAGGGGTGCCTGGGAGGTTCAATCAGTTAAGCATCTGCCTTCTAGTCAGGTCATGATCCCAGGGTCCTGGAGTTGAAGCCCACATGAGGCTCCTTGCTCAGCGGTGAGTGTGCTTCTACCTTTCCCTCTGCTTTTCCCTCCCCACTTGGGCTCTCTCTCCCTCTCTCAAATAAATAAAATCTTCAATATATATACATATATACTATACATTTCATTTTTGTTTCTTCTTAGCAGCCTTTTACCTATACTTTTTATTTTTCTAGTAGTCTTCTATGGGTTATAATATACATTTTTAGCTTATCACAGTCTACTTAGAATTAATATTGCATTAGTAATTCATATAAAATATGAGAATCTTATTACATTAAAATTTCATTTACCACCGCTTTGGCTATTGTTGTTCTTTTGCTGTTGTTGCCATATACATCATATATACTTACATAATAACTATTATGTAGTTATTAACTATTGTAAAAGTCATTAAACAAGGAAGTCATTAGGGTGGGATGGCTCTGATGTTTTGGCAGCCAACATTAGCAAGCTAAAACCTATGCCAGAGTCCATTCCTGTAAGTGCCTTGAAGTTAGGAAAGCAAAACTTAAGAACAATCAATCACAAACAGTAAACTAGGCTTTCCCAAATAAGGCAACTACTTAAGCTATAATTAAATAACACAAACTTTCTCCCAGCTCCTGCCAATAGAGCACCTGTAACCACTTCATGTCTGGCCATTGCCTGATACAAATCAATGTTTGTTCAAATGAACTCTTCAAAAATGTAATGTGCCTCAGTTTTTCTTTTAACAGTATTCTATTATTACATTTACTTTAAACATCAGTTAACTTCCAAAAATTTTTTTAAAAAATTAAAGAAGAAAATATGTTTACATATAAAAAGATAGATAAATTCCCCACATATTTACCAATCCCAGGGCTCTTCCCTTCTTCTTACAGATAGCAGTTTACTGCAGCATATCCTGGAGGGCAGACCATCTGGCAATGAATTCTTACAGCTTCTGTTTATCTGAAAATGCTTTTCTTTCATTTCAATTCTAATGGGTAATTTCACAGGATATATAATTCTAAGTTGACTTTCTTTCCTTCCAGCTCTTTATAAAGAGGTCATTCTAGGGATGTCTGGGGGGCTTGGTTCCTTAAGCAGCTGGCTCTTGATTTCAGCTCAGGTCATGATCGCAGGGTCCTGGGATCCATCAAGCCCCATGTTGGGCTCCACACTCAGTGAGGAGTCTGCTGGAGGATCATCTCCCTCTCTCTCCCTCTGCCTCTCCCCCTGCTTGCACTCTCTCTCTAAAATAAATCAATTAAAAAAATATATATATATATTAAAAAAATTCTATTGTCTCCTGGATTCCATTTTTCTGATGAGACATTAACTACCATTTGTACTGGTCTTTCTCTGAAGGTATTTTATCTCCTCTGGTGAGGTTTGAGATTATCTCCTTATAATTTTCAGCATTTTAACTATGATGTCCTTGGGTGTCTTTTTTTTTTTAAATCCTGCTTGGAGTTTGCTAGAATTCTTGGATTTGTAACTTGAATGTTTTCAATGTTAATTTGGGTAATATTTTGGACTTTGTTTCTTCAACATTTTTGGTCTCATTCTCTCTCTCCAGTTAACTATATGTCAGCTTGCTTGATATTATCCCACAGGTTGCTGCAGTTTTGTTAATCTTTTTTCTTTCTATTTTTCAAATAAGGTAATTCCTACTGGGGCGCCTGGGTGGGTCAGGGGGTTAAGCCTCTGCCTTCGGCTCAGGTCATGATCTCAGGATCCTGGGATCGAGTCCCGCATCAGGCTCTCTGCTCAGCTGGGAGCCTGCTTCCCCCTCTCTCTCTGCCTGCCTCTCTGCCTACTTGTGATCTCTCTGTGTCAAATAAATAAATAAATAAAGTCTTAAAAAAAAAAGAAAAAAGAAAGAAAAGCATTTAAAAAAATAGAGAGATAATTCCTACTGATCTGATTTCAGGTTTATTCAGTCTTTCTTCCGAAGTCTCCAACTTGCTGTGAATATCCTACAGTTACATTGTAATTTCAGATATTTATTTTTCCATTCTTGGATTTCCACTTGGTTCTTTTGTTATGGTTTCAATTGCTTTGCTGAGATTTCCCATCTATCCACCCATTTTGACTATATTTTCCTTTAAGTCCTTAAAAATATTTATAATAACTACTTAAACATCCTTTCTGATAGTTCCAACATTTGGGTGAATTGGGAATCTGTTCTGTTGATTTTTTAATTTGTTTGTTCTTGGACAAAGGGTCCTCTGGAATCTTCTCCCCCCACCCCACAGCTTCCTTTTCTTCAGTAACCTTCCTAATTTTTAATTTTTCAGTATCCCACTAACCCAATCTCTGTCTCCTCAGCTCAGCGAAATAACTCTCCACTTGTGACCAACCTCCCTCCCATACCGCAGTAGAAGTTCAGGGTGACTGTGAGGCTTACGGCACATGTTTCCCTTCTCTGCAGGATCAAAGTCCTACATTACTTTTTGCCCAATGCTTGAAAAAAGTTGCATAACATATTTTATTCAATTTTGTAGTTGTTCGGTGGGTGGGCAGTTCTTGTACTAATGACTCTGTTATAGCCAAAGGTGGGTGTTATCTGACATCAAATTCTTTCAAAATATTTTGTTTCTCATGTTTCTTTTTTTTTTTTTTTTAAAGATTTTTATTTATTTGTCGGAGAGAATGAGCACAGGCAGACAGAGAGGCAGGCAGAGGCAGAGGGAGAAGCAGGCTCCCCGCCAAGCAAGGAGCCCGATGTGGGACTCGATCCCAGCACTCTGGGATCATGACCCGAGCCGAAGGCAGCTGCCCAACCAACTGAGCCACCCAGGCGTCCCTCTCATGTTTCTGATAATCCTTTTCCTGGTGCCCTGAACTTGGGCCTAGCCCACTATTTGGATACTCTAGTACCACCCTCTCTCCTGTTTTTTTTCTGCATTTTTTTCTCACTCTGTCTCCATTTTTTTTTTTTTTTTTTTTTTTGAGAGAGAGAGAGTGAGAGTTGGTGGGGGGAAGCTGAGGGAGAGAGGAGAATCCCAAGCAGACTCCATGCTGAGCACAGAGCCCAACACAGGGCTTGATCCCATGACCTGGAGATCACAACCTGAGCCAAAATCAAGGGGCAGACATTCAATCAACTGAGTCGCCTAGGTGCCCCCAACTCTGTCTCCAATCTTAAAAATGGGATTCGGATTAAGGGAATATGAAGATAAGTCACAGGATGGGAGAAAATATGTGCAAAATACATCACTAACAAAAGACTGTGATTCAGAATGTACCAAAAACTCTAGACTTAACAGGGAAAAAAGCTCAAATGAAAAATGGGCAAAAGATCTGAACAGGTACTTCGCCAATGAAGATAACAGATGGCAAATAAGTTTATGGACAGATGCTCTACTTTGTATGTCCTCAGGGAATTACAAGTGAGACCAACAAAGACATACCACTTTATACCAATTGGTATGGCCAAAATCTGGAACACTGAGAACAGCAAATGCTGGTGAGGATGTGGAGCAACAGTAACTCTCACTTATTGTCGGAAGGAATGCAAATGGCACGACCACTTGGAAGACAGCTTAGCAGTTCCTGACAAAACTAAATACATTCTTACTGTACCATCCAGCAATCATGCCTCTTGGTATTTACCCATAGCAGCTGAAAACTTATGTCCACATGAAAATCTGCAAACGGGTATTTATAGCAGTTTTATTTAAACTTGCCAAATCTTGGAAACAACCAAGATGTCCTTTAGTAGCTGAATGGGCACATAAACTATGGTACATCCAAATAATGAAGTATTACTCAGTGCTAAAAATAAATGAGCCATAAGACCACAGACAGACATGGAGGAAACTTAAGTTCATATTATTAAGTGAAAGAAGCCAATCTCAAGTGGCCACATGTATGATTCCAACTCTATGACATTCTGGATAAGGCAAAAATATGGAGACGGTAAAAGATCCCTGGTTGCCAGGGGCCAAGAGATAGGAATGAATGGACAGGCACACACCGAAAATTTTTAGGGCATTGAAATTATTCTGTATAACACTATAATGGTGGATACATGTTATTGTGTATTTAGGAAAACCCAGAGTGTGCTATACCAAGAGCGAATACTAATGGAAATTTCAGACTTTTGGTGATAATGTGTTGGTGTGGGTTCGTCAGTTGTGACAAATGTATCACTGTGGTGTGGGGTGTTGATAATGGGGAAAGGAGGTATAGGAACTCTGAACTTTCTGCTCCATTTTGCTGTGGAAACTGCTCCAGAAATAAAGTCTGTTTTTAAAAATGGGTTAGGAGTCACCAAACTTGGCTGTTTCCAGAATTTAAAATCTATGCTTAAAAGGTGAGAATTCAAATAGTCTATTAGCTATCTTTTTATTACTGTTATTGCTGTGATTATTTGACAAGGGTTCTCAAGATTTTTCTGAAAATGAGGTCTAAAGAAGGTTGGCAAACTGATAGCATTAATGGAGTAAGTGTTTGAAATTCCAAGGGTTTTTGTAAGACAGCACTTGTTGGTTTGTTATTGTTGTTGTTTTTAAGATTTTATTTACTTATTTGACAGAGAGAGAGAGTGCAAGCAGGGAAAGTGGCAGGGAGAGGGAGAAGCAGACTCCCCATTAAGCAGGGAGCCTGATGTGGGTCTTGATCCCAGGACCCTGGAACCATGACCTGAGCCAAGGGCAGACGCTTAACAGACTGAACCACCCAGATGCCCCAACACAGCACTTGTTTTATAAAAATGGGATGGAAGGGGAGGATATGCTATTATGTCATTGTTTAAAATCTTAATATGATCAGACACAAAATAACATACATTTAAATTTATATTGACGGGAGATAAAACTTTTAAAATATTGCACATTTGCCGCTTCCAGTGAGAAGAATGAGGCACAAACACGTCAGCTGCAAGAGAAAGGGAGCGGGGGACCACAGTCGAAAAGACTGCGGCCCCGAGCAACTCCTCGGTCTCGCTTTTATTAGATAGAAACAACAGTCCACAGAAGTGCTGATGGTCAAACACTAGTCACAGGTCTTGTGGACAAACAAGAAGGTAGGTAAAGTTTATAGTTAACCAGGGACACTCAAAGGACTCATCTAACTAACAACAGGCGCTTTTGGGAGGAGGAGGGAGCGATAACGGAAAAGGGAAGCAGGTGGTGTTTCGTTCAGCCCGGAGCGGGCTGGGCGTCCCAGGCTGCTCGGCTTCAGGGTCGTACATCGTCCTTTCCCCCAAAGACCTGTTGCCAGCATGTGTTTTTCGTAAGGCCGTATCTAAATGTACTTGGTAACTGGTAAAATCCTCCAGGGGTTATAGTTTAAGTAACACATTGTTCGGAGGGGCGGTTGCATCTCCCCCTTTTTGTTTGTGAAGGAGTAGAAAAGTTGATTTTGCAGTTTCTTGATTCTTCAGTCGTTGGAGGGATTTTCGCGTGCTTCCGAGGACTAAGCATAAAAAGATTATAGCAATAAGAAGAATAATCATTCCACCTATAATGCCAAGACCAGTTTGTTTGATCCAAGTAGAAGGGTTTAAATCAGACAGAATATCATTAATTCTTTGAGTAAAACTCACTCCTGGAACTGATTGTAATGATGAGTGAGTAAAACTTAGAATCTTAGTATCTTGAAGTTGTTTAACATCTAAAGTTAGATTATCACCATCATGATTAGTAATATGCCAGCGAATTTTGCTCCAAGATATTTCTGATTCATTATAGGCACGGGGAGTAACACAGAAAGAAGAAACATTCCAGTCACACAAAATATGAAGTCTAAGTTTTGTATTTTGAAGATCATCTCCTATATGTATCATGGCTGTTTCTGAATCAGAGATACTTTCATCTAATTTTTGATCTATGATCATTTGTTGATTCCAAGCCTGGCTAGCATTCTCGTGCCACTTCTGCCCACATAGTGTGGTTTGTACAGTTTGATGAAAGGCTGTTCCTGTAGTGGTAGCTGTAGCAGTAACGGCCATAATTCCTAAAATAGCTGTTATAAGCAACCCAAGAAATCTTTTTGTTCTATGGACCCAGTCCTTCAAAACTGTTAAAAGTGTATGTATATGTGGAGAGCTTTCCCATACACGGTGGTGTTTCACCGGTAACCAGATGCCTATTCTTCTAGCTAAGAGAATGATAGAGTTGTCTGTATAAACATTCTCATCTACACAGGTGAACATTTTACAGTTGAGACAGTCTATTTCTCTATGGCTATGATCAAAAGTCATTTTTTCAATAAAAAAACATAGGGATCTCTATCACAAGCTTTTACCCATTCTTTATCCGTAAGGAAAAAAGAAAATGCAGAGTCATTAGACTGATGAATGTAAGAGCCATTCCAAACTCTTATGTGATTTAAAGAGGTGGTGACCTTCCATAAATTCTTTTGTCTTTTACGATAATTAACAAAAGGAGATGGCATAGAAAGTCCTTGCCCAAGCCAGACCAGAGGTGCATCTCCTGAGGTTAAGGTCTGCGGTAAAATGGGATCATCAAAAACTTGCCACTTTAAATTTCGATGAGAGGAGCAGGGTCTCGCAGTGCAATTGGTGACTGCCATCCCCTTAGGGGACCAGTCCCATACAATTCCATAGGAATCATTAATAACAATACTGGGGTGAGAAGCTTGACAATCCTCCCATAAAGGGCTAATTCCCTCATCAGACCATGTTTGTGTTAGTTTGCATTTGGGAATAGGGGGCGCTGCTGTGTTAGAGCTAGGACCCCAATATTCCTTGGCAAGGAATCCTTTAGTGGAGAGTAAATGTAACTGAGCTTTAATCAGATAAGTATCAGTAGGAGAGTCCACCAACTATCTTTTTTTTTTTTTTTAATTATTTATTTGACAGAGACACAGCGAGAGAGGGAACACAAGCAGAGGGAGTGGGAGAGGGAGAAGCAGGCTTCCCGTCAAGCAGGGAACCCAACGTGGGGCTCGATCCCAGGAGCCTGGGATCATAACCTGAGCCGAAGGCAGCTGCTCAACCACTGAGCCACCCAGGGGCCCCCCACCAACTATCTTTGATCATCAGGGATAAGACAACTGGAATGACTGCCGATACATAATTGGTCTACTTTGATAACCAAAGGTAAGATTAGTATTTGTGCCCTCCTCTAAGGGCAACAGTGGCAATCTAGGATCCAAAATTCCAGGTACCCATTTTGAGGCATTCAAATAAATTGGTATTATATCTTCTCCCCACTCTACTGGACAGAGCAGGGGAGGATTGGGTATATAAGCCCAATAAGTAATTTGTGCATAACATCCAGAAAAACTTACGGTTACTGTGATTAGTCATCATATTACATCAGACGTAGAAACAGTAGTAGTTTTGATATGCTGTAAAACATATACTGTATACAAAGAATCAGGTAACAGATTAAATGCAGAATAAACATCTTGAAACAATGCAATAACCACCATTAATTCTGATTTTTGTGCTGAGAGACCAGTAGTAGATATGACCTTCAAAGTAGGACCATAATAACAAGCTTTATCTTTGACAGAGCCATCAGAAAAGTAAGTAGGGGCATCTGTTATTGGATTTTTAGAATTTTGGGAAGGACAAAAGCAGTATGTTTTAAAAAGGAAAAAGCAGGTAAAGAGGGATAATGAGAAGAAGTGTTTCCAGCAAAGCCACTAAGAGCAATTTGCCAATTTAAATTATTTTGAAATGCCATTTCAATTTGTGTCTTATTTAAAGGCAGAACAATAACCTGCGGATCATACCCCTGTATTTGGCGAATTCTTTTTCTTCCTAATTGAGTAATACTGCCAATATGGTCTATATAGGCAGTGAGTGTTTTAACAGTATTATTCAGGAGAAAAATCCATTCTACAATTAATTTTTCCTGAATAATTAACCCAGTGGGTGTATGTGGGGTATGAAAAATGAGAAGATCTAACGGTTTCTCAGGTTGGACTCTATCCGTTTGCATTGAATGAATCTGGCTTTCAACAAATTGTAATTCTTTTAAGTCCTCTTTCGATAGGGTTCTAGGGCTGTTTAAATTGGGATCTCCCTTTAAAGAGGCAAATAGATCCTGTAAAGCATAGGTGGGAATTCCAATTTTAGGTCTTAATCCAATTAATGTCTCCCAATAACTTTTGCAAATCATTCAAGGTTGTAATTTTATCTCTACGGATTTGAACTTTTGGGGGTTTAACTGAGGTCCTGTCCATAACGAACCCCAAATATGAGAAAGGTGTGGAAGCTTGGATTTTTTCTGGAGCTATGATTAATTTGTATTTTCCAAATTGCAACTGAAGCATTCTGAATGCATCCTGCAATTGCACGTTGTCAGAGGCTGCACATAATATGTCATCCATACAATGGATAAGATAAATCTGTGGAAATTGATTTCTAACTGGCTGTATAACTTTTGTCACATACTCCTGACAGATAGTGGGGCTATTTAACATTCCTTGTGGAAGAACTTTCCCTTGATATCGTTTGGCTGGTTCTTTTAAATTTACACTAGGAATAGTGAAAGCAAAATGAGGACGTCTTCCTTAGCAAGTGGTATAGTATAAAAGCAATCCTGTAAATCTATGATAATTATTGGCCATTTGCGTGGGACTAGATTAGGCAAAGGCAATCCGGGTTGGAGAGACCCCATGGGTTGGATAGCAGAATTAACTACACGCAGGTCTGTTAAAAGTCCCCATTTTCCTGATTTTTTCTTAATAACAAAAACTGGCAAATTCCAAGGACTGTGAGATTCTTCAATATGTCCTTTTTCTATCTGTTCCTCTACTAAGGCTTGCAAAGTAAGTAATTTCTCTTGTGTTAAGGGCAGCCATTGCTTGAGCTAACAAATCAGCTTTATAGGTCTCTGTTCGTACTCCTTGGCATAGCTTAATATAATCTGTCAATGTTCCCTTGCCTTTAAAGGGTGCTATCAATTTCTTACAATCAGAATTGGCATTCTCATAAGCCAATAGTTGCAGAATGGTATCTGCAGCCTCAAGATTATTTTATCCGTCTTTTGACAACCTTTTGTAATCTTGCAATAAAATCAGTATAGGGTTCTTTTGGACCTTGTATCACTTTTTGAAAAAAAGAGCACTTCTCTCCTTGGGATTCTATTCTCTCCCAGGCTCTCAAACAGCAACGCCAGAGCTGCTCAATAGCTTGATCATTCATAAGTACCTGGTCTCGCACCTGGGCCCATGGCCCAATACCCACGAGCTGTTCCATGGAAATAGGGACATTACGAGCTCTGTTATGGGCAGCTACTGTTTCTGCATGATCTTGCCACCATGTTTTAAATTGTAAGAACTCACTTGGAGATAGAACTGTTTTTGCTAACAATGACCAATCAGTCGGAATAAGTCAATTGCCTTCTGCAGTGCCTTGAATGATTCCCGTTGTAAACGGAGAATTAACTCCATAATTTTGTACTGCTTGTTAAAGTTCCTTCAATAATTTGAAGGGAAATGGCTCATGCCTGGCCTCATAGACACCGTTAGGGTTGTTAGGATCATGTCCTGGAAGGACATGTTCTGTAATAATAACCGGGAAATTAAAATGCAAGGCATCTAGGTCTCCTGCTCGCTGTGCTTCAAGGAGGCCTTTCTGAATGAATGGCTGATAGCATGTATTTTTCATCTTTTTCATTAAATGGTGCCTTCTTATAGAATGGTGGAGCTGATGGCAACAGTGCCATTGGCACCTTTTGTTCTGTTATTGGAGGAGGAGGAGGAGATTTCTCCTTTATATATTCCTTTCTGGTGGCCTTAGTAATTTCTTTCTCCTCCTGGATGGCACGTTCAGGTTCCTCTTTTTTAGTTTCTCCTGAACATTCATTATCGCTCTCCGAATCAAGGGTTTGTAAAGGCTCCAGAAAGGAGCGAATGAGGGTCCAAGTAGGCCATATAGTAATTGGAATTGGTTTTCCTTTAGCATGCAAAAGTATTAACTCGTGACCTACTTTTTCCCAAGTTTGTAAATCTAAAGTCCCTCACATAGGGAACCAGGAGCAGTGTTCTTTAATTACCTTTAAAAGCTCCATAAGTTAGCCCTCGCTGACTTTTGCTCCTCCCGCCTTTAGGAACCGTCTCCGTAAGCAAACGTAAGGGCGATAATCGTTTGTGCTCTCTAGATTCCCCATACCCTGCGTTAAGTACCCACAACTCACCAGCGGGAAAAAGGCACGGCCGTGCAAAACTCACGTTGGGGCTGCTTCTCCCGTTTCGTTTCAAGTCCCTGTTTGGGCGCCACTTGCCGCTTCCAGTCGGCGAACGGGAGAAGAATGAGGCGGCAAACACGTCAGCTGCAAGAGAAAGGGAGCGGGGGACCACAGTCGAAAAGACTGCGGCCCCGAGCAACTCCTCAGTCTCGCTTTTATTAGATAGAAACAACAGTCCACAGAAGAGCCGATGAAGGTCAAACATTAGTCACCTGTCTTGTGGACAAACAAGGAGGAGGGCAAAGTTTATAGTTAACCAGGGACATTCAAAGGACTCATCTAACTAACAACAGGCGCTCTGGGGAGGAGGAGGGAGCGATCACGGAAAAGGGAAGCAGGCGGTGTTTCGTTCAGCCGGGAGTGGGCTGGGCGTCCCCGGCTGCTCGGCTTCCAGGAAGCGGGCGGCGTCCCCAGCGGCTCAGCGCCAGGGTCGTGTACATCGTCCTTTCCCCCAAAGACCTGTTGCCGGTGTGTGTTTTTCTTAAGGTCGTATCTAAATGTGCTTGGTAACTAGTAAAATCCTCCAGGGGTTATAGTTTAAGTAACACATTGTTCTGAGGGGCAGTTGCACACATTGGTCATTATTATAAACAGGTTGAAAAAACCAAAACAGTGGTGCCTGGGTGGCTCCGTCATTAAGCGCCTGCCTTTGGCTCAGGTCATGATCCCAGGGTCCTGGTATCAAGCCTGCCCCATATCAGGCTCCCTGCTTGGCAGGAAGCCTGCTTCTCCCTCACCCACTCCCCCTCCTTGTGTCGCCTCTGTCTCTGTGTTCTCTCTCTGTCAAATAAATAAAAAACAACAACAAAACAACAAACCACCAGGCGCCTTATTCATGATACAGAGGAAGAGCCAGTGGTCCTAATTATCTGTCAGAGGGCTGAAAGCACATTCTTGAAGTCATTTGTGGTTCACTTTTTCCGTTTAACAGTGTTTATAAGAACATACTCTGAAAGGATTCAGCTCCAAACCTTTCCCCCAATTCCTAATGTGGAATTTGGCGTTTGTTTCCTCTTGTTTGTTCCTAATCTGGTGGCAGGGACCCAGCAAGCCTGGGTTGCAGAGAAAGCCTCAGCCGGCGGACTGGATGCGGACAGGTCTGGGTGTCCTTTTCACTTCGGACACCATCTCTTTCTTCCCTGGAATCTTCTACTGCGGGCAGGTGGTACAGCAAGAGGACAGACTCTGGTGCAGACAACCAGATTTAGACCTCCTTCGTTCGCTCACCGTGCGACCATGGGCAAGCCCTGCACCTCTGTGCCTCGGTTCCCTCCTCTGTAAAAGGGAAATAGAAACAGTACTTCACTCGTCAGCTTATTACCTAAATGAGTTAACACAGGTATACCGCTTAGAAAAATAGCTGGCATAGCTCTTGTTACCATTTCTAGTCTCCAGAGCTTCCTTGTGCTGATCATCTCATCTCCAACTGGGGGTCTCCGTCTGGGGCGGTGCTCCTGCAGGGCTGGGATGGTGACCAGTCCAACATGGTGCTGGGGCTGCTCTGGACTGCTCAGGGCATGCTGCCTCCATTTCCGGCTCCCACCCTGAACTAGCCGCTGTGTCCTGAAACCCTGGTATGCTCAACCAGCTTGCTGATTGTGTTCTGAGACTTTGATCCCTCCAGCTCTGGTGCAGCCAGAAGCTAGGTGATTGGTTGCCTCTGGCTACTGAGAGCATTATTTGCTTATCCCAGTGTGCCTGCAAATATTTTCTGTGTGCTCTGATAGGAAAAATGTCAGGAAGCGCTACTTACAGCACTTAACTAAATGTCAGTCCTGATCAAAATAAAACTTTAACGGGTGCTTGGTGGCCCAGTTGGTTAAGCATCGGACTCTTGGTTTCAAACTCAGATCATGCTCTCAGGATCGTGAGATCGAGCCCTGCATCAGGCTCTGTACTCAGCGGGGGTCCGCTTGTCTCCCTCTGCTCCTCCCCCTGCTCTCTCTCTCTCTCTCAAATAAATTAACTTAAAAACATTTTTAAATAATAAAAACAGTATAAAACCTTTATCCTTCTGAGACCCCTGAGCCAGCTCCTTGTTGCAGCAGCTGTGTCACTCCCTTTTCCCTCTACAGTGAAAGAGAATCTCAGGTTTGCCAGGTCAGCCCCCAAGAAAAACCTCATGGAGACCAGGTTTAGTCAAGCAGGAGTAACTGTTATTAGTCTGATGAGCAGGAAACTGCGCCAGCGTCCCAGTTGTGTCCTCCCTTAACTCAGCGTATCCCAGAACTTCATGTGCACATGTCACGTGGGGTTCTGTTAATACCTCCTCCAATCCAGCAGGTCTGGTGGGCTTGGGACACCGTTTTCCTAACCAGCTCCCAGGAAGTGGAGGCTGCTTATTGGCAGACCCACGGGAGCAGCAAGGTTCTGGTCCAGCCAGCCTTGCGCCTTCCCTTAAGGCTCAACCAGGCTTCCTTGGCAGACAGCACAGCGGCCAACGGGCTGGCATGTGCCATTGACCTTGAGGGTGTATCTCAGCGAAACTGACCAGTTTCAGCAGAAATATGCAATATAACCTGTGCCCCAGCCTTTAGACTCTCTCATGGTTGGTTGGTCCAAAATCAATCAATCAGTCAATCAATTAATCATATATTACCTTGTAGCCACATTTGTATATAGTAAAACCCTATAAATGATGTCCCCAAATCCAGCTGTTTGACACAAGGGGTTGTATTACTGCAAGGTTAACAAGATGGCAGGGGACAGGAGCCAATCACCAGTCTCAACAGAGACCCGGTCCATTTTTCTCAGGTTTCATTGTTCTGGTTCTGCTGTAATCCCTCACTATTCACCTCCGAATGACTTTTCCTCCTGTTGGCTGGGGAGGAAGAGAAACAGACACAAACAAACAAACAAAGCACAATCCTGAGATGTTTTCTTAATACTGATTCTTTGAAAGTGGGGATCGTGTGTCTAAGTAGCTAAAGCCAGGGGGGCAAACTATACTACTCGGGCATGAGGATAAGCCCAAAAGTTTGGAGATAATGGATGGACAAAGAGCAGAAATCTCCCAAGCCTCCTGGAATAAAAGCATCACTAATCGGAATTAGGTGACTCACTTCCTCCCACCTAAAGTTGTAATTAAGGGGGTGCCCCGTGGCTCGGTTGGTTGAGATTCAGACTCCTGGTTTCAGCTCAGATCATGATCTCAGGGTCCCGGGATTGAGCCTCCCCCCCACCTTACAGGGCCTCCGCGCTCAGTGGGGAGTCTGCTTATCCCTCTCCCTCTCTGTCTGCACCTCCCCCTGCTCTCTCAAATAAATAAATAAAATATTTAAAACATAAAATAAAATAAAGATGTAATTAAGGAACGTCTAAACATGGCAGCTGTAATATGAACTATGGCGCAAATTGCTTCTAACAGATAAAAATAAAATTTAAAAATTAAGATAAATTCAAAAGAAGGAGATTCAAATTCTGCCCAAAATTCAGAGCCGGACCTCGGGCATGCCCCATAACGGGAATATGAATAAATGACAGCTAACGTCTCAACAGGCATCTACTGTGTGCCTGGTGCTCACGGGAAGCCCTAAATGCTTCCCATGAGCTGTTCTCTCCTGTGGGCCTGGCCACACTCCCCCGGGGCAGGCACCGTGCCGAGAAAGCTGAGGTTGACAGAGGCTACTGGGCTGGCTGAAGGCAGAGTGACCACAAAGAGAGAAAGAGACAGAATCCGTAACTGGTTAGAGCCCACGTTCTAACTCCATACTGCCTCTGCCGTGTCACTCCCTCTAGCTCCACTGTCGGTGTAAAAAGGAGATTCAGAGGGCACCTGGGCTGTTCAGTCCACTAGGGGACCCAACTGACTCTGGATTGCTGCTCAGGTCATGATCTCAGGGTCATGAGATCAAGCCCCCTCTCAGGCTCCACACCCAGCCCAGCAAGCAACCTGCCTGAGATTCTCCCTCTCCATTTGCCCCTCCCCTGCTAAAATCAATCAATCAATCTCTAAAAAACAAAAAGGGGGGGAGGTGAGCAGGGGTGGGTGGGGTTTGGGCTTCATTATTCTGAGGGTGCCTTCTGGCTTTAACATCGTAAGACCTCCAGTGCCCCAAGACTGGGTGCTCAGGTTCCAGTAAGCACCCATGGTTTTGACTCAAGGCTTTGACCAGAGCTTCAACTGCCCTCAAGTCCCTTGTCATAGCTGCCACACTCCATGGGTACACCTGGATTGTTGGAACAGCCGGATGCTAACTGTAACTGCATTCTTGTTGATGCAAGAACATTTTCCAGCAGGGTGCAGGGTTTTTAGGCATGTTTAGCAGATCCTTTTGACTGAATCGACATCGCCTTTGCAGTGAACCAAGTCTACCGTCAAGGTGATCGCACGCTAATACTCAGTTGTGACTTTTCTTTCTGAATGTTAATGAGTTGGCGTTTATTAATTAGCCTCTCTTGAGTCTGATTAGAGGCTTAAGAGTGGACCAAGCCTTCCTGAATGGTGTCACATTTTCCAAACATTGTTTTGACTTTTCATTGTAGACTGAGGGTGGGGCAGGTCCATCGCAGTCATGAAGACACTCACTCTGTCTTGGGGCTCAGATGGGACCCCCAACCCGGAGTTCAAAACCCGTCTCCTTCCACGAGGCCAGCAGGTCTCTGAGCGTCGTCTGTGGACCCCTGTGGGTCCCGGGGCCTGTGAGGTCCGAACTATGAAGGTGGTGTCTTGGCACTGCATCCCATCCACGGTGACGGTGCGAAAGCCCCAAAGTGCGGCACCCAGCGGGAACCCAGCTGGGGGCACCACGCAGCCCCGAATGGGCCGTAGGCAGGAAAAGGAACGTCCCTGAGAGAGCGGGGACAAGTACCGTTATGAAACCATGACCTCTCAAGGCACGTTTGCTGCTGCAAACTGGAGAGCGTGGTTTTCTTGCAGAGAGGCATGCTGCATGGCAGACACCTTCTGTGCCCCACCGTCATTACTCAGAATACCAACGGGCAGACAGGCTGTGATCATTCAGACGCGGTCTGGCAGACATCTTCTTGACCATGAACGGAAGGAGGCTCTCCCTTCAAGAGCAACTGTGTCAGTTGCCAGTGAAAAAGTGGGAGCTTTCAAGCACAAATCAGAATTTTGGAAATGTGTCTGCTGTAGTGAGCTGACAGTTTCCCAATACTCAGAGACTGGTTTGACGAGATATTTGGCAATATTAGTAAATGCAAGTTTAAAATAACCACATAATTAAATGTGTGGGAGAGGGCAGATTTCTGGCGAGTTCTGCCAGTACAACATCACAAAGACCACCCTCCCCTTCAGTGAGGGATGGCCATGACCTCCCAGCAGGGCCTCATCATGAGTGCCCCGGGGTGGGGGTCTTGGCGACTCTACCCCAGGGGGCTCTGTCGCAGCTCAGGGAGTAGCTGCTTGTCATGTCCACCATTCCATTAGTGCCCTCTTTATTTCCTACTAGCCGGTCCTTCATTACTCCAGTCCCTGTTAGAGTTAGTAATTCTGGGTACTAAACTTTTCCTCTTTGAATTACTGTGCGGTTTCTCTCTCCCAATTGGATCAGGCCTGATACAGTAGGCCTTGCAAGCCTGTGCTGAGAATAAAGCCCCAGGAAGAAAAACCAACCATACAGTCATTACTGTGAGGGGGAGCGGCTTCCCGCCGGTCCTCTTCATCCTGGTGAGTGGCAAGAACTGTCTACTTGACATGGGGGAAGGAGGGTCTGGGCTGAAGGAGAAAGTCTGCGACTGCTCTTTCGGGTAGAAATAAGGAAGCTAAAAGTTAGAACCAAATAGTGCCTATATTTTGAGAGTACATAGATCTCTCACCTGGGAAGAGTTTTTGTGATGTCATCCCTTCAGAACAGTTAGGAAGGTTGGGAACAAATGCTTTAAATAATCCAGGTTTGGAAGTAGCTAAAACAGAAAAGAAAAGAAAAAAAAAGTTAGCAGGTAAGAAGCTAGCAGCACGATGCCCCCGAGGAGGACAGCAAAGAGGAGATCGGCCGTATCAAGGGTCGTAAATAGAGCTGGGGAACCTGCAGTTTTCACAAGAAGGGAACAAAGATCTTGTAGGATATTGGACTGATTAAGTAAGGGTCACAGTCTTTTTATACAGAGTTGAAGGCCTAAGAGCTAGAGCAGGTTAGGATTTAATGGTGACCGTGGTCACTGCAGCATTATTTACAACAGCCAAGATGTAGAAACCCACATGTCCACCCACACATGAATGGATAGTAAGCGTGGACCTGCAAACAACAGAGTATTATCAGCCTAAAAGGAGGCCATTCTGTCATCCGCAACAGCACGGATGAACCAAAGGGCGCCATGCTAAGTGAAATGAGCCAGGCACAAGGGACAAATGCCACCAGATTCCACTCGTATAAAAATTTAGAAAGGTAGGTCTCAAGTTAAGTGTTATTGACAAACATACAGAAAACAAACAAAAACAAAACAAGGTACAAGGAAACTTTGGAAGGCGCTGCTTATCAGCTTGATGGTGGTAACGGTTTCAGGAGCTTGGGCGTGTGTTCAAACTCATCAGAGGGAACACATTTAATACCTGCCGTTTCCAGGGTATCACTCCTACCTCAATCAAGCGTTTTTAAAATAATTTTAAAAATCTAAACAAAAACAGTATAAAACAGATACTCAATTAAAAAACAAAAAAGAACTTAATGGTGAACAGACAATTGGAAGACGGACGGGACTGAGTCATAGGGGCAGAAAGGTCATGAGCAGGGAAGTTTTCTGTTCCCAAGAACACAGGCGGCCGTGGGGGTAGGGTGTGGAGCGCGCCCAACTCTAACGGTCAGGCCAGGACACAAGAGCGTTGGGACAGCCACTGAAACACCTTGGGGAAAAAATACTGCTCTGAAAAATTACACTGGACGCGCTCTCTCTCTCCTCTAGCTGTGTGGTCTCTGGCAAGTTACTCAATATTACGTTGAGAGGAGTTAGATGCGTCACTGCTTGAAACCCACAGGCTAATCCTGTAATATTCAGAGCTGGCCTCTGAGTACTTGCTATTTCCTCGTCTAGAACAGGACCACCAGTCCAGGACATGTAAGGCAAAGACTTAGTCGCTGGCCGGTACTTTCTGCCCAGCCCCTTTCCTCATGTCCCCTCTTCTCTCTCACTCCTGGAATGCACTGCATAGTTAAGTGTCCGCATCGGACCATGATCTGATTTCAAGCAAGAGTAATTAGAGCTACAGAGGCGCTTGGGTGGCCCAGTCAGTTAAGCGTTTGCCTGTGGCTCAGGTCATGATCCCAAGGTCTTGGGTTCGAGCCCCACGTCGCATTGGGGAGCCTGCTTCTCCCTCTGCCTCTGCTGCTCCCCCTGCTTGTGCTCTCACTCACTCTCTCTCAAATAATCTTAAAAAAAAAAAAAAAAAAAGAGTAAATACAGCTACATTTTACATGGTGATCCTGTACACACACAGCTATATGTAAATTCTGGGGTTTAAGGTTTTATTTATTTGAAAGAGAGAAAGCATGTGCACACGAGCAGGGTGGGAGGTGGGATGGGGAGGGAGAAGCAGACTTCCCACTGAGCGGGGAGCCCCATGCAGCTTGATCCCAGAACCCTAGGATCATGACCTAATCTGAAGGCAGCCGCTAAACTGACTGAGCCACAGGCACCCCTATAAGTTCTGTTTTATAAAGAAAACTGAAATTTAGTGGATGTAGTATTTTTCTATGGTAGTGCATCTTTCAAAGAGATCATGACCCCCAATTTTCTAGTAGGCTGCTGTTCATAGTTTGAAAAACACAACTACAGAGGAAAAAGGGGATCATAAGTGGATTATAATCTAAAGAAAACACACCCTGAGATCAACACTTCCCTTTGATCTAGTCAATGTTTGCTAATTATCTTTTTTAACTAATGTATGATTGACATAGAACGTTAGTTTCTGGTACACAACATGACTCTGTATTTGTATATACCCATTGCAGAACAATAACCACAATAAATGTAGGTAACATCTATTATGGAAATCCCATAATAAATAATAATAAATTCCATATTTATTAATATATAATAAATATAATAATATAAATAAATAAATATAATAAATAAATTCCATAATTATGGAAATTTTAATTATGGGAATTTTTAAGATCTACTCTCCCAGCAACTTTCAAATATGGAATACAGTATTATTAATTATAGTCCCCATGCTGTATGTTACATGCCTGTGACTTATTATAACTGGAAGCTAGTGCCTTTTACCTTCATTTGCCCATTTTGCCCAACCTCACCCTTACCACTGGCAACCACCAATCTGTTCACTGTATCTAAGTTCCCCTTTTTCGGGGGGGGGGGAAGGGCTGTTTAGATGGCATATATGGGTGAGATCATTCTATCATTTTCTGTCTGACTTGTTTCACTTAGCATAGTACTCTCAAGGTCCATCCATGTTGCCTCAAATGGCAGGATTTCATTCCTTTTTATGGTTGAATAACAAATACATACGTATATATACCACATTTTCTTTATCCGTTCATCCGTCGATGGACATTTGTTTCTGTATCTTGCCTATTGTAAATAATGCCGCAACGAACAGAGGGCATACTGTTTTCCAAAGTGGCTGCACAGCGGATTCCCTTGTCTCCACACCCTCACCAACACTCATCATTCCTTGTATTGACAACATCCATTCTAAGAGCTGTGAGGTGAGCATTGTGGTTTTGATCTGCATTTCCCTGATGATGATGTTGAGCATTTATTCATATGTCTGCTGGTGCTTGCTAGTTACCTTAATTTGTTTTCTAGACCCTGGAAGGAAAGTGTGCTCTGCAAGAACCCCAGTGCCGAGATCCCATTACTCACAGACCTCACACTTTCTGGAGTAATACTCCTCATTACAAATCAATAAATCCACATTTGATGCACATCAGTGTCGTGCGGGTTGAAAGACGACAGCATCACTGGCCCAATAGCTCTTAGATCTGATGAATCTCATTGGACTGAACTGTGCAACACCAGACTCTCCAGTCAAAGCAAAGCTTCCTGTTACGGAACATTTGTATCTGTCGCGTTATTGTGACAAAAGACAGCAATTTGCAATACTCAACCAAACACGATGACTCAGCAGGGAAGTATAGTTCAATCGGATTTTATTTAAAAATCTGCAAAGCTGAAGGAGGAACCTGATCTTTTGTAAAAGGAAGCAATTTTCACAGTATAGATTTAGCTATTTTTCCATTTTAGCTTTGTGTTGAATAATAACAGAAACTGACGTTTCTGTTCAGTCCTCACTCCAGCACACTCAGCCAGGTGCTTGGGATCTTGTAGCAAGATAACATGCTCCCTGGTCTGAACTCACAGGAAATCCTCTCACCCAGGAGGAACACCAGTTCAACCCAGGCAAAAACACGAGGTCTTATTTTCACTGCTCTACAAGGACTCTGAAAATCCTCAATTTTAAAGTTGAGAAAAATGTGAAAGGATTCTCACCCAGCTACTTAATTCTTGACAGTTACAAGTATAAAATACTTGCAATTTGTAAGATGTTCCATATTTAATGGAACTCAAATGTTAAAAAATTAGGTCAAGTAACATGCTTTCAGGTTTTAGAACGTTACTTAATAAAACTTACTAAGACAAGATATGCAGCATTTTCTTGTACTTGGTGTTATAAACTCCTACTGACGATGGCTACTTGATGGTCAAAAAATAAATAAAAAAGAGAAGAAACCATATATACTGATATGTAACAATGCCTGCAGGGAATGTCATGTTTTAAATTTTGTTACTGAAATTAAGCTTGGAAGAAGAAAAAAAAGATCTACAAAAAGCAACACCCATGTTATTTTAAATGATGAGGTAGATTTTTTTCCTATGCAGTAAAGTGAACAAAAAATGCATACAACTTTCAAATCTTTTTTTTTTTTTTTAAAGTTCAGGTTATAGTCACTTTCATAAACAAGACATTTATAAACTATGAGATGGAGAGGTCATCCTCAAGCAGGCTCTGTACTTGGTATGGTACTCGGAGGTTCAACAATCAATCTTGGATCAATCAATTCTCTCCAAAAAACAGTGATCTGAGGAAAAACACAAAATATTTGGTTTAGAGGCTTCATTTTGAGATCATACAGGCTTCACTTGGTTAAAAACTTCAGTCATGTAAATTTCCATTTGTGCAGAATGGTTGAAGACCTGGAATGACCTGAGTCCCAGTAAAATGAGTCCAATTAGCTAGAAGAACTGTTTACCTAGAATGCAACTACACTTTACATTAAACACATTGCACCTTTCCTTTATTTCGAGCACGGGGAGGGATGGGATGGGCCGGGGTGTGGGGCAGCTGGTTACCCAGGGTCAAGGGTATTTGCCCAGCAGGACCCTGTGGCTTGGCGGCCCATGGACTCTTCACAGGCAGATGTGGCCCTTAAGGGTTATCAGTGGACTCCTAATGCTCCATTGCACAGCTCTACTCTGTGCTGCCTAAACCTAGGAGGCAGCTCGTGTTTTACAGAGAGCAAACAAATGCCAACACTAGGGCCATGTGGATGAATCATGAGGACCATCTAGTGTCGGAGAATGGTAATGACAGACTCCGCTTCTAGCCCCTGTATAATAAGGCATAGAGAGGAAAGCTTCCAAGGTTAATTTTCCAGTGTAGTTTCCAAGAATACCTTTCAACAAAAAAGTGAAGAGGCACACATTGCAAATAAAGAAGTACAGGAGACTTGGCCAAATCTGCTGATCCTACCACAGACCCTAAAAATGTGTTTTTGGAATAAATCCCTAAGAGTGTCATCTATCCTAAAGATAAAGCAAATCATAGTCTGGTTAGGGTTTCTACAAGTTTACATTTCTAAAATGTGAGTTTGCAATACTGAAAGTTACAGAATAATATCCATAAAATTTCAAATATAAATACCTTAAGAGGAAGCACTTTCTTAAATATAAATTCTATTTAGTTTAATGCTAGCACAGCCTAATGAGCCAGGCGTTGCCAGCAACTCTGGAAGTCTGACTGCCTAAAACCTCTAAACCAGATATTTCCTAAAATGGCAATTTAAGAATTTAAACAAAAGTCAAAAGACAGAATCATCCTTTTATGTCATTCTTCAAAACCATGTATGCTGTTGTAAGTCAGAATCACAGTAACATTTGGGAGATGGTAATGACTGCAAGGAGACATGATGGGGGCTTCCAGGGGGGCTGTTAATGTTCTGCTTCTTGACCCAGGTGCTGGTGACATGGGTATGTTCAATTATGACAATCCTTCAAGCTATATACTATATACACTTTACTCAAAGTATGTATCGATGAAGTTTTTAAAATATGCTACTCTTCCCTAATGAAACCCTTACATATCTATGTTTTTATGCAACTCTATAATCTTCAGTAAGATTTTGTTATTTGTGCACCTTGTCCTGTTGGCTCTTTGAGATCCAAGATGGCACCCTAACTTGGCACTGGGCATGGACACTGCCACCCTGTAGGCAGAGCAGGGATCCCAGAGCCTAGAGCTTTTATGACTTTAATATAGGCAGTTCAGGAAGCTGCAATGTCACCTTCCAGACCACCAGTAGCCAGTTGAGAGAACGGACGACCAAGCAATCCCAAGAAGCGAAGCGCGCCTACCCTCTTCTCTTGCGTCACAGCGTACTCCACTACTTCAGTTCCATTTTCGTTGTGATAAACCAAATCAAATTTCCCAGGTTCCTTCATGGCTGAAACCAGACGGTAGGAAAGAGAGACAATAAGTCATTTCCCAGTAGTGAAAACGTTCCTCTACATTTTTAAGGGAATTTACATCATTAGAAAAACAACCACAAACAAATTGTCCATTGATGTGGAGGCTGGGTACACACATGAAAGTATGGAGTGCTCGGTGACAGGAGACCCTGAGAAAGCCCCGTAACAGCAGACGGGAGCTTCCTGGCCATTTATCAGAGAGCCTCTTTTCTTCATCGAAAAAAGAAATGAGCTTGATACACTGTTATTAGTACTCTCAGAAAAGAATAGGTGTAACCATTAGATAACCCAAAAGACTACTGATAAGTTCCAGCCGGGAAAGGTAATCTGAATTCTGCAAAATTTGTCTATCTTGGGGCACCTGGGTGGCTCAGTGGGTTAAAGCCTCTGCCTTTGGCTCAGGTCATGATCCCAGGGTCTTGGGATCGAGCCCTGCATCGGGCTCTCTGCTCCGCAGGGAGCCTGCTTCCTCCTCTCCCTCTGCCTGCCTCTCTGCCTACTTGTGATCTCTGTCTGTCAAATAAATAAAATCTTTAAAAAAAATTTTGTCTATCTTGCTCTGTCTTCAAAATTAAACATACTTACTACTTGGTAATACAGCAGTCCTCGCTCTGCACGGTAGTGCGGGGTCATAAAAATGACCATGGCAGGCTGAACAATCTGAATAATCGATGGGGAAAAATCATGATGGCCTCAAGACATTTTTAAAAACTGTCAAAACACTAAAATCTCTATTGGGAGATGAAAAATAGCAAAAATATTATGTATGTAGTACACTGTAATCTCAACTACCAGAAAGAATCAGTGCTCTCTCTCTTTGTTAAGAAACTTATCCAGGGGGCACCTGGGTGGCTCAGTTGGTTGGGCCTCTGCCTTCAGCTCAAGTCATGATCTCAGGGTCCTGGGATTGAGCCCCACATCGGGCTCTCTGCTCAGCGGGGAGCCTGCTTCTCCCTCTCTCTCTCTGCCTACATATGATTTCTTTCTCTGTCTAATAAATGAATAAAATCTTAAGGAAAAAAAACTTATCCAGGCACCTGGTTGGCTCAGTCAGTAGAGCATGTGACTCTAGATCTTGGGGTCATGAGTTCAAGCCCCACTTTGGGTGTAGAGATGACTTAAAAATAAACATCTTAAAAAAAAAAAAGAAAAGAACAAGCTATTAGCAAGAGTGGTGTTTAAACAGTGCTTGCCTTCCTGCCATGTAACGACAACATAGAGGGAGAGTCTTTTCCACACTTGCAAAAGCAGCAGACTCCTTCCTAAGTGTGCATCAGCTTTCAGGATTTTATCCTTTGAGCTCTTATCATCATCATGAAATAGCTCTTCCGTCACCACCATCCTTCCTCACTTATGTCAAGAAGTTCACATGAACCGCAGGGCCAACATCCACGCGGTCAGCTGTTCCCTCTGACCCCACTCCACTTGAACCCATTTGCATGTCACCTCCAGAATCATCACTTTTTGTTTCTTTGTTGTACTTTCAGGTTTGTTGACCAATTCCCTACCTCAACATCCATTTTTGTAAAATGCCATGTGGGTTTATCCTGAGAGACAAGGAGGCAGCAAACCACACGCATAGCAGTGTGTCTGGGGATGGAGTAACAGACGCACAGTGACCAATCACCAGGAGACCTGGAAGTGATGTCATTAGTCACTGATCATGATGGGCATCTGTTACTGACATAGTGACCTGCAGACTGAAAAGCTGGCAGTACTTTATGTGGTTATTCACAGCTAACAGCATATCTGATGTCACTGGGAACTGGTGTTATGTAACCAAACCATGGGAACAAAAGTTCCTATATATATGTATGATGAGAACCATGCAAAGTGAGGACTACCTGTATTTCTATTACTGAATAGATAAAGCCACTTCTAGATGCTCCAAAAAAGAAAAGTTCTAACTGGATGTTCTCACTGCCAATCACCTGACAAACAGTGATCAGGCTGTATCCATGAATTTGACCATGGACAAACCTCTCTGTCCACCATTCCTAGGAA
The DNA here is from genome assembly GCF_963455335.1 of Martes martes. Lineage (NCBI taxonomy): Eukaryota > Metazoa > Chordata > Mammalia > Carnivora > Mustelidae > Martes > Martes martes. The sequence continues at coordinate 34,057,669 of NC_137904.1, read as the reverse complement.
GAGAGATTTCTTCAAATAAAACCTAATCAGAAGAAAGCTGGAAAACCAATTTAAGTTATTTCTAGTCATTTATTAACATTTTAATTGCCTTAGGGGCTGCTAAAGAAAAAGGGATCTTCCCTGCTCTTTGGCCAATATGACCCAAGTGAAGCCATATTCAGTGAAAGCTCTCTTATTCCCAGATTTTAGAACCAATAATGAGTGAGGTGAATCAGGGATAAAGCAGGGAAGCATTTGAAATAATGTGTGAGAGTGTGGATGGCACATGTACTTTAAACATTTTATTTTGACTTAACACACAAAAGTATATTCATTTACCAATTCTTTTGAAATAGAACTGAGTAGGTCTTAGGAGCCTGCTGACTACAGTTATCTTTCTTCTATAAACCATATACTTAATATATGTCTGCTATTTCTACAATTTCCAGTTCTGAGTTTTTTTAAAAGGGATACAAGAATGCAAACACTAGCAAGGCAGCCTAAGTCGGAAATCTTCCTAGATTTCTTACCAGATTCCTCCTAATCTCTTTTGGCAGATCCATAATCCAACAAATTTCTTAGTTACACTCTTGGGTCAGCATTTGATTTGGGTTACATAGAAATAATTCCTTTTGCAATCAGTGCTTATCAGTTTATGTAATTTTTATGAAATTACATAATTATAGGACTATGAAAACTTGTCTAATGGCTTTGGAAACAAATCCAACAACCCTTAGTGGACACACACCTCCACTAAGAGGGAGCACGGGTCCCCAGGGCTGCACTGTGCCAACGGGAGAAGTGGAGAGTTAGTCATGGAGGCCAAGGCAGAGAGCAGCTCCTGGGTATAAAAGCTATTTAGAAACCAATGTAGATATGAAGAGCCTAAATTTTCAAATTCTTTTCTAGAAGACTCACCAGGTAAGGATGAAAGAATTTCTATATCTACTTGCTGGGTCTCTGGATTGTGGCTCAGTATTTTTCCTTCCTTTCAAAAATAAAAGTCCAAGTCAAAAACCAACATGTGAAACATTAAGAATATATTAAAACCACCTAATTATTATTTTATACTTTAAAATGGTTAAAATGGTGAATTTTACATTATACAACTTTTATCTCAATATTAAAACTTCTTTTAGGGGCGCCTGGGTGGCTCAGTCAGTTAAGCATCTGCCTTCGGCTCAGGTCATGATCCCAGGGTCCTGGGATCGAGCCCTGAGTTGGGCTCCCTGCTCAGCAGGAAGTCTGCTTCTCCTTCTCTCTCTGCCCCTCCTCACGCCCCACTTATGCTCTCTCTCAAATAAATAAATAAAATCTTTTAAAAAAAATTTTAAAATAAATCCACCTGTAGAAGAAAAAGAACTCCCATACCTCAAGCCACTATTTTCCCTGGTCGAAATCATCCCAGAGGCAAGTACCACACAACTAGGGACAGCCCCTACAGCCCAAAGCCTGCTAATTATTCAAAGTAGCCGATCTTAAACTGTTTCCCCCATCCTGCCTTGCCTACCCCAAGGAAACCCCAGTAAAGGCCCTGGCACACAGTTTCTCCTCACTCCTGCTTCTGCCTCTGAATGAGATCCAGGTGAGGTCCAGGTACTTTCCCCCAAGGGCCTGCACGACATGGCATTCCCTGCTCTCTCGGGAAATGTAAGTAATAAAGTCTTCTTTCATTGCACTGACTTCTGCGGCGTCACTCAGTCACTGCCATCGGTTAAAATCCCGCAGGTAGGTGCATACACATGAGACAGGGTCAGGGGTGGAGGAGACTACATTCTTTGAAGACAGATTTGACTTCTGAAGACAAGCTTCAGGAATAAAGCCAGTGATCAAGCTAGATAACAGCACTTGAGGTCAAAGCAAAAACTGGGATTGATTTTCACTCTGCAAATGGTTTTGAAAATAATTTCCAGAAAGTCCTAAAAATACCAGGAAAAGTAAGCAAATAGCTTTCCAGGGTAATAACTATGACCAACATCAATTTAATATGCATTTTTTAAAAAATCAGTATCTAGACTCACAATTTGTGCTGTACGACATATATTAATTCTGTATTTATCCACCTCCCCACATATCGTAGCATTAAAGTCCTTATCTACCATAAAGTGACAAAACATCCTGGTTTGGGATGCCCGGGTGGCTCAGTGGGTTAAGCCTCTGCCTTCTGCTTGGGTCATGATCTCAGGGTCCTGGGATCGAGCCCCACATTGCGCTCTCTGCTCAGCGGGGAACCTCCTCTTCTCCTCTTCTCTGCCTGCCTCTCTACCTACTTGTGATCTCTCTCTGTCTGTCAAATAAATAAATTAAATCTTAAAAAAAAAAATCCTGGTCTGCCCAAGACAGGCCCATTTACATTTCCTTCCAGGATAGTTACTAATATAATATTAATCCTTTTCACTCACAAGTATCCTGCTTTAGATGATAACTTATATGTTACTTATAATAAGAGGCTAAGATGAAAAATACAATGAAATACTAATTATCCAGAACTGACCTACCAAACCCCTTCATGAACTGATTCTTCTTCTAGTCTGCTTTTGAGGAAAGGTTCTTAACAGGATTTTAAAAGTCTTCCAAGGTTTAAAAAAAAAAAAGTCTTCCAAGGTATCAACTCCGCTGAAATCAAATCTCCTTGTACTTTATCCGCATTACTATGTTAACATTACCAATTATTATTTTTTAAATGGACTTATATTCCATATATTACATCAAAATAAAAAATTATGCATTTTAACAAAATTTTGAATGGGTGAAAAAGGAAACATGCAATTCTGTAATCCCACTGGAGTTAAGCTTTTACTGAACTATGATAAAGCTCATGCTAATGTAAAGTCCCACACAGATGTTTAGTGAGTAAATTTCAAGGATAATATTTGTGAGTTACCTGTGGCTAACAGATAATGCAAAAGGGGCTGTGTTAGACCACAAGAATCTACAGTAATTCACAATTATATAAAATAGATTCCTGTGATGAAAATAATCAAATTTTCTGGCTAACAGCTATTCATTATTTCCTTTCAAAGTTTAGGATCCTGGGGGAGTGGCTTCAAATAAGCATGCAAATGTCTAAGCTGCTTAGAAAAAAATAACTTAAAAACATTAAAACTCATCATTGTCCTGCATTCACCCTCAAGTGCAAGGAAAACGACACTGGAGGCTCCAGCGATACTACTAAAAAGTATACATTTTGATAATGTTCCCATTTTCTACTTTACAACATTATTTACTCCAAAAAAGCAAAATTATCCATATTAGCAGCACTAAATACGACTTTAGCTTCTTTAATATACTAACAGTTATTTTTAAATAAAAAGCCTTACCTTGTAATCAGAGACATCAGGAGAATAATCAGACGTTAGTTCCAAAAGCTACAAAAGAAGAAAGAGCCCACAAATACACAAATTCTGCGGCTCCTCTCCTCCGCCCCTAGGAGAATATGCCGGGTTAGGGTGCCCACCCCACCACCCTGGGGGTCCTACCATGAACTGGTGGCAAAACAGGGGTTCCAGTGGGAAAGGTTTCTTTGGTTTGGGGGAGGATGTTGTGGTGGAGTGTGCATGAATTAGAACCCTTTTTTTAATTGAGCACTTGCTATGTTCCAGACACTGGGCTAAGCCATTTTTATTCGTTCCCGAAACAGTAAGTAGGCACCTACTGCATGCCAGGTACAAAAACAGGACACATATGATCTGGAAAAGGGTCTATATACATATATAATCCTGAGCTGCTAATGATTAAGTCTATTTGGAGGGAGGATAATCTTTCTGTTGTAATTGTTGTGGTTTTAAAATATACCTTAAACGCAATCTTTTCTCCAACTTGAGGAGCAGCTGCTAACAGTGGTAACAAACTGTAGTCCTTCTTGTGTGTCTCTACTGGATTCTGAAAAACAGCATGAGTCATGGGAGTCTGTTACTGGTGAAAAAAAGCGAACCCGTGACATCCACTCCAGACACACCCCGTGGGAGAAGGGGAAGAGGTACGCTCAGAAGAAATCGTACTTGCCTGGATAATAGTAGATGAGTTCGTGACCACTTCATTTAATTGCTGGTGTTTCTGGTAGTCCACGTTTCTATTTAACACAAAGGAAATGGCCTGCCCTCGGCCTCGGCCTCTCCCCCGCAACCCCCGGCCCCTAGCCCCCTTCCAAGAAAGAAGGTCCTCTCCTCTCCCCCAACCTCTTCCCAAACCGGCAGGGAGAGTCACATTGGGAGGGGGAGCAGGAGGGGCCGGTCTGGCACTGTTGGCGTCAGAATGCTTCCAGGCGGCAGCAGTGGGAGGCTGCGAGCAGGGCCCTGGGCCTGGACAGCCTCGTCCTGCAAAGAGGCCTACCGGCTTTAAGAAGCCAGCAGCGCGCTCCAGGGTGCTCTTGGACACCGTGCTCTGGTCATCTGACTCTGAGCTAGAGTCTGAACTAGAAGATGATGTTCTGGTCATCTTGCCCTTGACGGCGGTAGAGTTGAAGCCAGTTTTGGCGGTCACTTTGTTTGCAGCTGTGTTTTTGGTAGAGGGTCCTTCCTTTGATGACTCAGTTGGTATTTTCTCTGAAGAATTTCTGACCTCCAAGATGACATGGCTGAGACCATCACTGGTTGATTCATGGTAAGACTCAGACTCTGAGGAGGAAATGGGACTATCTTTTGTACTAATGCTCGTGCCACCTTTCCTTTTGGCTTTGACAAGGCTATTTCTAGCGGGCGAGCCTTTCAGAGGACCACAGTTCGGGGCAGCCCAGTCCTTCACTGTCTGTGCTTTGGAAGACTTGGAGTTTTTCGTCTGTTTTTTATATTCACATTTCTCCTTTCTCTTTGGTGATTTTCTTTTGGTTCCTTCGTCATCACCATCCACGACACTACACATGGCTTTGCTCTTCCTCTTGCTTTTTTTCCTCACGCTCGGATCTGTGACGGCTTTTGGTTCCAGATCCAAGGTCTTCTCATCAATATTGTTCTCTTGTCTCTTCCACTGTTTCTTTAAATTTCTGTAATCTAGTTCAGTTTCTTCACCGTCCTCCAACTTAAATGCCCTCTTCTTTGCTTTTCTAGGTAATAAATGACTATCATCACCATTCTTGACTGTCACGGTATCCTCAGCAGCTGCTCTCTCTTCTAATTTAACTCTGTCAAAACAAGAGAGAAAGTCACAGTGAGTATGTCTCCTGGACAAGCACGTCTCCAGGACACAGTTATATAGGGAGATGATTGCAAGCTAACCCTGCCACCAGGCAATGAAAAAATGCCAAATCACTTAAGGACAAAAGACTCATTTTGAAAAAATGGCCTATATGGTATCACTTACGGTCAACTTTCTAATGACTAGTTCTATTTCTTGAGTATCTACTGCATCCCAAATATTTTCTAGACCTTTTCTCTAATCTAAATGCCACCATGAAGTAGGTATCCTTTGTTCTAAGACAGATCACAAAATTACAGTTCAGACATGTAACCTGCCCAAGATCCACAGCTAATACGCAGCAGAAATGGGATTCAAACCAGTTTGTCTAACCTCAAAGTTCACAATCTTTCCACTCTATTACGTTGCCTATCCCAAATAGTGATAATGCAGAGTATCTATTTTTGCTTTTTGTTTGTTTGTTTGTTAAAGATTTTATTTATTTATTTATTTGACAGAGAGATCACAAGTAGGCAGAGAGGCAGGCAGAGAGAGAGAGGAGGAAGCAGGCTCCCCACTGAGCAGAGAGCCCGATGCAGGGCTCGATCCCAGGACCCTGGGATCACGAAGGCAGAGGCTTTAACCCACTGAGCCATCCACGCGCCCCTCTATTTTTGTTTTTAAATGTGGGCTGCTGGCACCTGGGTGGCTCGATCATTAAGCATCTGCCTTAGGTTCAGGTCATGATCCCGGGATCCTGGGATGAGTCCCATATAGGGCTCCACGCTCAGCAGGAAGCCTGCTTCTCCCTCTCCCACTCCCCCTGCCTGTGTTCCCTCTCTTCACGGTCTGTCATATAAATAAATAAAATCTTTAAAAAAATAAAAATAATTTAAAAATAATTGTGAGCTGCTTTTTCTTAAAATCAGATTTTACTTTTATTCTGTTGAAATTTGGGGGAAATTTTTCTAACAGTTTATGTTCTCTGGGATAGTGACAAGCCATCATAAAATTCAATTCTGTGATTAATTTTGTATGTCAACTTGACTGGGCCATGGGTGCCCAGACATTTGGTTAGACACTGTTCTGGGTTTGTCTGTGAGGGTGTTTCTAGATGAGATTAACATCTGAATTGGTAAACTACGTCACACAGATTGCCCACCCCAGTGGGTGAGTGCGCCTCATCCAATCCACTGAAGGCCTGAATGGAATTCCCTCTCTTAGCCCACGTGTCTGAGCTGGGACCTCAGCCTTCAGACTCAGACCAGGACTGGAACTCACACCATCGACTCCCCAGATCTGAAGTCTTTGGACTTGGAGTACAACCTTATCACTGGTTCTTCTAGATTTCCGGCTTGCCAACTGTGGATCTTGGGACCTCTCAGCCTCCATTATCTCATGAGCCAATTCCTTAAACAAATTCCCATCTATATATATCTATTATCTTTTCCTCTAGGTTTCTCTGGAGAGCCCTAACACACTTCATCCAAAATTATTATCATAGTAAAGAAACTCTGTTGTTCCATGAACTGGCAACAGCTAATTCTAACATGTGCAGTCCAATGATGGAAAGGTGAGAGTGTCCCGAAAGTCAAGTGCATAGTGGGTGCTTAAAGTTGCTTGCTAAAAACAGACATTATATTTTTAATACATTTTTATCCAGCTATATATTTTATCAAGTTTTTTTAGTGACCACAGAAAGGTTAGATAATCATATTTGGAGGGAAAAAGTGTAATTGGAGAATAAGAAGATGCAGGCATTTAAAAAAAATTTTTATGGGATAGTAATCCTATGATTTATCACGTGGTAGCTGAAAAAAACATACCAGATTATTCTGCAGAATACACAAATACACAGACACATACAAAGCAAAGTAAAATCAAAGCTGCTGATATCAGGATAGACAGAAATAAAAGTCTGAAGGATCAGGGATTTAATTTATAAAAACACATTACCCTCTACGCCCAGGATGGAGTTTAGCATGTAGCAGCAAGGGAGTAATACTCAAATGGGCAAAAAGTAGGCTGGCATCCTGTGAATCTAAGAACTACTAAGGAACCTGCAGTATATTGGATTGTCCCTTGACATTCTTCATCAATTTGTTTTACTCGTAGCAATGTTACGATTCAAGCTTCAATCCTGAGGCAACCAGTTTGGACCAAATTTCCCATCAAACTGTGAAGATGGTTGCAAGGCTCTCAGTTCAGTCACTGGTTTACTAGATCCCTGGAACACAGTACCTGCTGCAACACCATCACGCTTTCAACAAGCAGCCCTTGGCATCACCTCACCTATGCTGAAGACATTGAATCTGGGGCTACTGGCATAAAGGTATGACCTGTGATTGCTGCAGCCTCACTCACTATCTGCTATTCCTGAGGAGAATTATTTCTGTTTGGAACACAGTAAGACTGAGACAAACCGCCATCCAGAGGATAAGGAATGGTTCGTTAGGGTCTGCTGAGCTATCATTCCTTCCTGGGTGTACACTTTCCCTAGGAATATCCTTCATTTCTCTTCTTGGATCACAAACAATAAATGTAGCTGTCCTTGTACGAAGAGAAGTGAATTACCTACGTAATTAGCAATAAAAGAGATTTAATTCCAAGAAATTTTTAAAACAGACTCTTCGATGTTCATGCAAACTCTTTCAGGGCAAGCTGGGTGGTATTAACAAAATGCAAGGCACTCCCTTTATTTATTTTTTAAGATTTATTTATTTATTTGAGAGACAGAGCCTGTGCCCAAGCAAGTGGCGGGGGGGGGGGGGCAGAGAGGGAGAATCTTTAAGCAGACTCCCCACTGAGCATGGAGCCCAACTGCAGGGCTCAATCTCACAGCCCATAAAATCATAAATGAAGCAGAAACCAAGTCCAACACTCAACCGACTAGGCTGTCCAGGCACCCCAAAATGCAAGGCACTCCCTTTAAATGTGCAATTTCACTTCTAGGATTCTATCATACAGAAATACAGCCACACCCAGCTGCACAGCCTAATACCCCAAACCCACAGCCTGCCAAGGTCAAAGTGACTGGATTCAAATTCTTCTGCCACTTTAAGTAAAATTTTTAAATATTACCTCAATCTTTCTCATTTGTAAAAACGGGGACAGTGATAATAATTATAATATTCAGATGAGCTATCATCTATGTTTAGAGCAGTGCCAGACTCAGAGCAAGAACTACCCAAGTGCTAACTCTAATTTTTATTAATACAATAATTGTTGGTCCTCTGAGGCCAGGAGTTGGGGGGTTTTTAATGAATTTGTCCCACCAAATGGAGGTGAATATCAACAAGGAGAGTAAAAAGGTAGCGCTGCACCCTTTTTGGGTCCCCTCAGTTCCCTGCAGCCTCCCTCCTGCCTGGCTGCTGCATTATCACCTTCAAAGAGGTAAAAGTACTTGACCAAAAAAAAAAAAAAAAGTACTTGACCAAGGGAACACAGCTAATGAGCGATGATTCAAGCTTAGGGGTCTGACTCCACAGCCTAAACTCTTAATCGCTCTGCTCTCTTACCTTTCACACAATACTGAACAAAAGTAACTCAACATATTATTGGCATAAGTACAGATCTGTACTTTTCTGGAGGCCAGTTTGACAATACTCACCAATTTTTAAAATCTGACCAAAAAGTACCTCTTCTGGGAATGTATCCTGCTGAACTACTGCCCAAGTACACAAGAATGTACAAGAATGTTTACTACAGCAGTATGTACCAGTGAAAAACAGAAAACAACCATCATGAGGGGGTCACCTGGCTGGCTCAGTCAATGGAGCGTGTAACTCTTGATCTCAGGGTTGTAAGTTTGGGCCCCACACTGGATGTAGAGATTACTTAAAAATAAAATCTTAAAAAAAAAAACCTGCCATGTTCTAAATGTTTGCGTCGCTGAAAAATTCATACGTTGAAACCCTAACCACTAAGGTGATAGAATTAGGAGGTGGGGACTTTGGAAGGCACTTAGGTCATGGGGTCAGAACCCTCATAAACCAGTGCTCCACGGCCCTCCCTAGTCCCTCCCACAGTGAGGGCACAATGAGAAGGTGCCGTCTATGAACCAGAAAGCAAACCTCACCAGACACTGAATCTGCTGGCCCCTTGATCTTGGACTCCCCAGCCTCTAGAACTGTGAGAAATAAATTCTTGTTGTTTATAAGCTACCCAGTTTACGGTATTTTTATCATAGCAGCCCAAATGAGCTCAGATAACAACCTAAAAGGTCCATTAGTAAGAGATTAGTTAAAGAAATTGACATGGTCATACAAAAGGACAGTACGTGGCATTTAGAAAGAATGATGTAGGACACCTGGGTGGCTCAGTCAGTTAAAAGTCTGCCTTTGGGGGACGCCTCGGTGGCTCAGTTGGTTAAGCAGCTGCCTTCGGCTCAGGTCATGATCCCAGGGTCTTGGGATCGAGTCCCACATCGGGCTCCTTGCTCAGTGGGGAGCCTGCTTCTCCCTCTGCCTCTGCCTGCCTCTCTGTCTGCCTGTGCTCACTCTCTCTGACAAATGAATAAATAAAATCTTAAAAAAAAAAAGTCTGCCTTTGGCTCAGGTCATGATCCCAGGGTCCTGCTTCAGGCTCCCTGCTCAGTGGGGAGCCTGCTTTTCCCTCTCCCTCTGCCCCTCCCCCTGCTCGTTCCCTCCCTCCCTCCGTCTCTCTCTCTCCCAAAAATACAAAATAAAAAATTTTAAAAAGAATAATGTACACTCAAATGAAAGATACCCATGATATGTCAGGTAAAAAAAAAAGTGAGGTGCAGGACACTATGTTTATTATGATAACATGTATATTTAAAAAGGGTAAGTATACATGTTTGCACGTGTATGGAAAAAATCTGGGAAGATAGACCCCAAACTTAACTGAGGATACTTCTAGAGAGTAGGGTGTGGGAAGAGAATGGGAGAAGAGAAATAAGGGACTTCTTCCCTTGAACTATTTTGAAGTACAACTTTTTTTGGTCCGTCAGAGCAGAAAAAGTCAGATTCTGGGTCCTGAGAGAATGGGCTGTGAGGAAATGGCCACCAGGAAGCAGCCTCTCAAGCCTCCCACCAGCTGGCTCCACCTTTCCTCGTGAGACTTCCCTCAATACTCCCAGCAGTCCCTACAGACTCCTTCTGCAGTCAGACTTATCTCTTCACCAAGTCAGGCTAGCGTTTGCCTCTGCAACTCTCCTTGGGCCATCTAGCATTTCCATTTGTAACATGCCCATCAAGGAACTGCGAGACTCCCAGACCATTTGTGTTCCATGATGATCTCTCCCTTCTCCATCATCTTCCGCACTTAGCAGCACAACCTAATATAATTGTCCAGGCTGATTGCTGACATCACACAAGAAGATAATATACTGAACCATGAAACTAGTTATTTTGCCATACTAGAAACCTTTAAGAAAAGAGACTATGCTTTCTTCTGTAGCTCTGGAGAAAGGTGAATCTGCTGGAAGACAGAATGATTGAAAACAGGCAACCACAAAAATATACAAAATTTTCCCAAATTCAGTTTTTTCCTAAGGTCTGCCCCATTTACCACTTCAAATGTGTGACTGTGTGCGGTAAGATGGCCATCTTACCGCACACAATCACACATCTGAAGTGTTTAGGAGAAATTCTTCCTGCCATTGTGCTGTATTTATTTCCTCTAACAGCTGTCATGGCTTGCTTTTGACATTAACTTCATTATAAAGAGTGTAATTCCCAGATGATTCATTAATTGAGGTATAACTGCAGTTAGTGAGCAGCAAGTTATTAATTCATTAGGCGGGAATAGTCCAGAAAGGAGAGTTAACAGGAGGAGAGGCAGTCCTTGCAATTGAACTGTAATATTTAAGTAGTCCCTGAATTGCAGAAATAATAGAGAGCCGTTAACAGTGAAAGAAAAAGGAAAAAGAACTTTTTTTTTGAAATTTGGACTACTTCAAATTGTCTTTAGAAACAGCTAAACATTCTCAACAAATCACAGCATTCCTGATTTTAAGACACACACACACACAAAGATGTGGTTATTGTTCTGAACTGAATTCCCTGAAGAAATCTTATGAAGAAATCTTGTGAATCTGACATGTTCTAAGGAGCAGACTATTCAACAAAGAGCAAGCAGAGGAAGTAGGCTGGTTCATAACTCTAGAATTTTTTCACTGGAGCTGACCTTAAAAAGAAGACCTGAGTGAATTAGTCAAAAAAGTTCAAACCGATATGATAATGTCTTACCATTTTATTGAAACAAATGAACCACACCTGGGCAATCCATACCACAATGGCTCCTTGATACTCCTCTTAGTATCATTATTTTTAACTTCCAAAATATTTAAAACTATTTTATTTCCCAATTCACAGCCCAAAAAGGTCCCAAAGACCGATTTAAAAGAACCACAAAACACCCACGTATGACAAGAATGACACCGTAAGTCTCGGAAGACCTAGCAGGAGCACGTAGGTAGGGCGAACGGCACGCTTTGAAGAAATAACGACTGTTCCCGTTTGCCTGGGTCCCCTGCACCTGACCCTGAAAGCCACCAGGGGAAGGCCGGGTCTCAGGCACATGTGTGCCATGAGCACGTAACACAGTGCCTCGTTAAGTGAGTGCCCGCTGAACCAGGGCTGAAAGAAACACCGGCCGGGCCCACGCGCAAAATCAGGGTCTTTCCAAGTTTGGTCACCGATCACCTGGCTCAGAAGCACTCCGGGGAAGGATGCTCCTTACCCAGCGGATTCCTGAGCCCCAAACCTGCCTAGTCCAATCAGCATCTCCTAGATTCACTAACGTGCAGCTTGACAGCCCCACCCCACGCCCACCCCCAGCCCCCCTTCCCACTCCCCACCGCCCCCACTGCCCACCCACGCGCGGCCTCCAGGTACCCGAGGCGCCCCGGGCGTGCGCAGGCGCGTCCCCGGCCCGCCGCCCACCCAGACATCCCGACACCGCGCAGCGCGCACCTGAGGCAGTCGTTGTCTCGTACCAGGCGCGCGCTCTCGGCGGGGGGCAACAGCCCCCCCTCCAAGTAGAGGCCCAGGAGGGCCCCAGAACTGAAGCCGAAGCGCTGGCGGATGAGACTAATGAGATCCGTGACCACTCGGCATCTGTTCAAGTCGACAAGAAGCCAGAAGGCCGTGCAGTGCGGGGTAGCTGGCGGCGGATAATCGAATTGAAGCCGTAGCCTAACCGTCTCGGAGGCCGCCATCTTGCCCGATGCTCAACGGAAGCCCAGAGACACCACAGGGCTACCGAGAGGCGTGCTCGGAGGCCCGCCCCCTAGGGCCTTTTAACGTATGCCCCCTATTGGCTCCAAGTGGCTACTACAGGCTCCGTGACCGGGGAGAACGCGGAGCGGGGTTGATTCGATTCAATTCTGTTCATCACTGGGCTAGGACAGAGTCTACGTGAATTCCTTTTCCGCTGAACTCTGTGCAGCGTCCGAATTTAGGCAACTCTCTGGATAAACAAGCATTTCTTAGTAGCTGTCTTCTCAGATATTTGCTTTTATACGGAAAAGAATTTTAAAAAAACAGTCACTCCCAATACATTTAATTGACAAAATTTTTCATTGTAAAGAGTTGGAAAAGATGTAATTTTTAATATATTGTAAATATCGACGTTTTAAAATAAAACCATTAATTAGAGACCTGAGCAGTATAATACCTACCACCATCCATACTTTAAAATATAAAAATAAGCCCTCTTATTAGCCAGTAGGTAAGTAAATCACAAATTGCACATCATTTGAATTTCCATTCTCTCACATAGTATATTAATTCCTTTAGTTTTCATGACAAAGATAAGCTATTACTATTCCCATGCTGAAAGTTTTTTGAAAAGTTCGGAGAGACTAAGCTACTAACCTAAGATCACTGGACTAGTAAGTGCTAATATTCGTAGTCAGTGGAAACATTGAAAAAAAATTTTTTTGTAAGTTTTATTTTCTTCTAACCTTATCCTGGAAGTCTTCTGATTGAATTATCATTACTATTATGAGTGGTACCCAGCTGACCAAAATAGCACAAAATATCACACATTTTGGTACATAATTATTAAACAGGGAAAATAAAATGGACATGGAAACATATCTATTAACAAAATAGAGCTTTACTTTTTTTTTAATTAGTCCCAGTCTCTCTGGATGAATATTGTGTCTCATTTAACAATAGAGACAGGGTTTTAAATGGATTCTGGATCTATTTTTTGTTTTTGTAGATGTAAAGTCCTAAGAAAACGTGTTCATTACATAAGTAGACAAGACTTGAAGGAATTATGTTGTTGGCAATGTCAGCCAATTCCTTAAACTCCTGCCAAGTTAAATGCTAAAGTTACTTAGGGATCTTCCTTTAAAAATTATTTTCAGTACTTTATCAGCCAACAATTCAGTCATGTTCAATAATGTTAAAAACAAAGAATCGTGGGGCACCTGGGTGGCTCAGTGGGTTAAAGCCTCTGCCTTCGGCTCAGGTCATGATCCCAGGGTCCTGGGATCAAGCCCCGCATCAGGGTCTTTGCTCAGCAGGGAGCCTGCTTCCTCCTCTCTCTCTGCCTGCCTCTCTGCCTACTTGTGATCTCTGTCAAATAAATAAATTAAAAAAAAAAAAAAAGAATCTTTCTTCCCTAAAAAAAAAAGCAACAACAACAAAAAAAAACAAAGAATCGTTCAAATGTAACAAATGTTAAAAACAAACACCTGAGGGACACCTAGGTGGCTCAGTGCGTTAAGCCCCTCTCCCTTCAGCTCAGGTCATGATCTCAGGGTCCTGGAATCAAGTCCCGCATCCAGCTCTCTGCTCAGCAGGGAGTCTGCTTCTCCCCCTTTCTCTCTGCCTGCTGCTCTGCCAGCTTGTGATCTCTCTCTCTCTCTCTCTGTCAAATAAATAAATAAAATTTTTAAAAAATACAAACAAACACACACCTGACTTTCCAAAGGAGTGTTTACCAAGTCACTAGAGTTATTTACCTTCTCAATATCTGGGAAGGCTCCACTAAGACTTAAGTGATTATTATACTTAGAGGTGTGGGGTTTCTGGAACTACAATTAGATGAAACTGGGGTAAAAATGACAATTCCATAAAATGGGGATTGTAATCAAAGGCTTGCACATTCACAGATAGGGAGATGGACATTTGTGAACTGTTATAGATTTATCAGCAACTTAATAAGATAGTTGAAATCAATTATGTTTATAAGAACGCATTTGAATTGAAAGAGCATAACAATATCTAAAAGAAAGGAGTTAATCCCAATAGAATGAAGATGTTCTCAAGTTCAGGGCATTACTTGATTTTATGTATCAATGACTGCTGTTATGTGCATTATTTACAGTAGAATGCACTACATTTTTCCCTAAAGTTAATGTAAATTTAATAATACCTTGTAGAAATGAATAACCAAGTACAGTTAGGTGCCCATATAGTTGGGACAGGAGAGATAAAGAGACATACTTCTTTTGGGAGAACTGAAAGCAGCATGCAGTCACATTCTCAGGCAATCAGCTTCAAGAAGAAGTTCAAGTGAAAGAAGGAGATGTAACTTGATTCTCTTAAAACTGTGCATGCCCGTTTCTCCTTAGAAAGTGTATGGGGCTCCTGAGTGGCTTAGTGGGTTAAGCCTCTGCCTTCTGCTCAGGTCATGATCTCAGGTTCCTGTGATTGAGCCCTGAGTCGGGCTCTCTGCTCAGCGGGGTGCTCAGCAGGGAACTTGCTTCCCTCCCTCTCTCTACCTGCCTCTCTGCCTACTTGTGATCTCTGTCTGTCGAATAAATAAATAAAATCTTTAAAAAGAAAAAAAAAAAAAAGGAATGTGTTCAGGTACTCTTCAGGACTGATTTGCCCACAGTCCTCCAAAAGTGGAAAGTTACCTAAGTAGCAGGTGGTTTTTAAGTACTTGCCTGCCTATTCTTGTTTCCTTCCTGGAGACAGGTGAAATGCCACCATTCCCTTTACTGTGGAAACCTAGAGTGATGACAAAGGATTGATTCCAAACTGTAAATCTAAGAGTCAGATCTAGTCCTAGATGTGAGCCAATTAAATCTGATCAGATCTAATCTAAGACTCAGAACCAAAGTATTAACATTATTTTAATAAGACTGGGTGGTAGGTACCTGATTCTGTGTGTTTATCTGCATTTTACAATGTTCATGACTGCAAAAATTTATAGAAAGGACTTAACTATTCTTTTGTTGAATGATCCTTTAAAAACTTCCAAAGGGTCATTTGACAACATTTCTCTAAATCATAAATTCATGTACCTTTTTTTTTCATGTACTCTTTGACCTAGCAATTCCATATCTAGGCATTTATCCTAGAGATAGACTAATACAATGAGCAGAGACTCCTGTACAATGTTTCCCGAAACACTGTAAAAGCAAATAACAAGAAACAAAGTAAATACCCATCTATAGATTTGATTGAATAAAGTTAGTGTACATCAAATGGTTGTATAGAATTCCACTGTATCAAAAGTTATGCCTATTTAGTTGGTTCCAAATATACCTCGATGGAAATGTGCCTAGGATATAATGAGAGAAAAGAGAAGGCGCAGAGCACTATATGTTTTATGCTTCTATTTGCTTTCCTTTTTAAAATTAAGCTTTTGGGGGGCGGCACCTGGGTGGCTCAGTCAGTTAAATGTCTGACTCTTGATCTCAGCTCAGGTGTTAATCTCAGAACCATGATTTTGAGCCCCACATTGAGGAGGAGCCTACTTAAGATAAATAAATAGGGTGGCTCTGTCTGTTAAGAGTCTGCCTTGGGCTCAGGTCATGATCCCAGAGTTCTGTTTCTCGCTCTGCAGGCTTCTCCCCCTGCTTGTGCATTCTGTCTCTTTCTTTCTATGACAAATAAATAAATAAATAGTTAATAAATAAATATTAAGTTTTTTTTAAAGTATGAGATCATTATAGATTCACATGCAGTTGTGGAAAATAATGGAGAGATCTCGTGTACCTTTCACCCAATTTCCCCCAGTGATAACCAGAATGTTGACATGAATATAGCCAAGACACAGAACAGTTCCATTATCACAGTGATCTTCCCTGTTGCTGTTAGAGCCACCACTATGCTTTCCATTTCTGTGACTTTGTCATTTCAAGAATGTTATATGAGTGAAATCATGAAGTAAGTAAACTTTTGGTATTGGCTTTTCTTCTCCTCAGCATAACTCTCTGGAGACTCATTCAGGTTGTTGTATATCCATAGTTTGCTCCTTATTATTGCTGAACAGTATCCCGTGGCATGGGTGAGCCCCCGTTTGTTTAACCATTTGCATTGAAGACCTGTTGGCCGTGTTCAAGGCCATTTGGGTTGTTTCCAGTTTGGGGTTATTACAAATAAAGCTGCTATAAACATTCATCGACAGATTTTTATGTAAACGTAAGACTTTATTTCCCTGGGATAAATGCCCAGGAGTGCAATTGCATGGGTCATATGATAGTTGCATGTTTATTTTATTTTTTTAAGATCTTATTTATTTGAGAGAGAGCACAAGCGGGGGTGGGGGCAGACGGAAGAGGAGAAGCAGGCTCTCCACTGAGCAGGGGAGCCTGATGCAGGGCTTGATCCCAGGACCCTGAGATCATGACCTGAGCTGAAGGCAGCCGCTTAACCAACTGAGCCACCCAGTCACTCCTGTGTGTATATTTTTCAAATGTTCCTTTAGAAGTGGCTTATCCCCAGTACTCTCATTATGGCATTTAACACATTCCAGGACCAAACCAAGCCAAAGCTTTCGAGAACCTGGTTGCCTAATTCTTTTCTCTGGTCCAAATCTCAGTGCCCTTGCCCTTCACTGGCAGGACTCTTTTCACAAGGTTGCTGGTAAAAACATCTGTCCATTTTTGAGAGGAGGAGAGGGATACAGAGGGGGACAGAAAAAGGAGTTGTCACATGGACTTTGTTTTTCAGTTTTGTTTTCTGTCATGAGCACTTTTTGAAATACAGTATTTAGCAATAACCTGTCCTTGTATTATCTTGTGTCCTAGTTCTATGAGGTGAGTTATTTAGTATATCCTAAGGAAAAAAAAATAACCTTTAGACACACACACACACACACACACACACACCCCTCTACCATTCATTTCCTCCCTTCCCCTACCCAAACCTAGAATTCCATCTAGGAATGACTGTTGTGGGGGCACCTGGTCTGTTAAGCCTCTGCCTTCAGCTCAGGGCATGATCCCGAGGTCCTGGGATAGAGCCCCACAGCACGCTCTCTGCTCAGCAAGGAGTCTACTTCTCCCTCTCCCCACTGCTTGTCTTCACACACACTCTCTCTCTCTCTGCCTCAAATAAAATATTAAAAAATAAAATAAAATGACTGTTCGGAAGACAATGTTAACACAGAATTATGTGAATGACAAATTATCAACCCAGAAAAAAACAATAGAACTTTTATTCATTGTACTTACAAAGATGAAGACTAGAGAAAAATATATAATGCCAACAATGGTTTTGTAGGAACTAAAAATTTTAGTAATTTCCAACATGTCCATGATATATGTAATTTTATAGTTAAAATACTTTTAAAGCTAAATCTGTGAAAAATGGAATCGCAGTGTTCTACGACCAGGTGGTTCAAGCTTCATCTGCCTGGAGGTCATGCAGTAGCTTCCGAAATGCCAGGCGTATTTTTGGGGAAGGAAGGGATGAGCCGGGCAGGAAAGACGGTTCTCGTGGTTATTTCTCCGTAGCGTTTCAGTCCCGTCGCACGACCCAAGTCAGACAAATGCATTAAACGCTTCAAACTCTCTGATCCATCCCCAAAGCCGCAGAGGAGGACGTGGCGGGGCAGATACAACACCCCGCGCGCGGCCACTCGGCTTCCGGTGGGCCAGACCAGCAAAGCGCAACCGGGACACTAGCTGCCGCCCGCCGCCCAGGCCCCGCCCCCAGACCGCCGGCCCCGCCCCGGGGCCCCTCAGAAGGCCCCGCCCCCGGCCCGGCCCGGTCCCACCCACCGCCGTCACGTGGTGGGGCGCGGGGTCCAGCCTGCGGCTGGTGAGGCCGCCCGGTATTCGCCATGGAGCCGGCACCCCGGACCTGTCCCTTGTCTCTGCTGCTGCTGCTGCTCCTGCTGCATCTGGGTTCGAGCACCGGTAGGTTCGGGCAAAATTTGCATCAGCGGCCGGTGCCTCCTCCTCTCTCCAGGGATGAACGTCTGTTAGTGGGTTTGTGCTTTTGAAAGCAAATCTGTTTCCCCCAGTTTCCACCTTGCGTAATTACACTGCTTTAGAACCTCGCTCTTTCTTTCTTTCTTTTCTTTCCTTTTCTTTTCTTCTTCTTCTTCTTCTTCTTCTTCTTCTTCTTCTTCTTCTTCTTCTTTTTAAGTGCTAAGTGCTTTCTCTACCCCTTTCTGGCTCTGCGTGGTCTGGTACTCCTCTCTTCCCTACCCCGAGGTAGAAGGAGTTGTGCAAAATACATGACTGGGGGAAACTGCTGATCAATGAGGTTTCCACGATCCCAAGTCCACCTCCCCTTTCCTGCGGTGATTGGCAGCTAAGTGGGGTTAATGAGGACTTTTTATTTTGAGCGGAAACGTGTGGGGCGAAGGACCCAGAAATACCAACTCCGCCACAAATGGGACGTTTCATTGAGACGAGGTCTTTCTCTCTCTCCTGATCAGAACGGACAGCATAGTATCTCCCCTCACTGCGATCCTTTTTTTTTTTTTTTTTTTTAAAGATTTTATTTATTTATTTGACAGACAGACATGGCGAGAGAGGGAACACAAGCAGGGGGAGCAGTAGAGGGAGAGGGAGAAGCAGGCTTCCCGCGGAGCAGGGAGCCCGATGCGGGGCTCGATCCCAGGACCCTGGGATCATGACCTGAGCCGAAGGCAGACGCTTAACGACTGAGCCACCCAGGCGCCCACTGCGATCCTTTTTGACAAAAACAAACTCGCGTTTAATAGGATGACTTGCAGATCGATTTTTAGCCTTTCAGCAAAGTGTTCCGTGGTCTGATTCAAGATCTGAGAATTCGAACTGGCCACACACCGGCCTTGTGATCTTACGCAGAGTGCTTAAGAGTTCTCGTCTTAACCTTTTGTAAACTGGGATCATCTGGCCCTTCAGTTTGGGTCCGGGAAATGTCAAAACTGTTGCCCCCACCCCCTCCCCCCATTTTAACAGCAGTCACTGCCAGGGAAGGGAGGAGGACCATCGGTTAAGTGAAAAGGGACCCGAGCCATATCTGTCATTTTCCAGGAGACTGTAATCTTAGGTCACTTGTACAGACAATCTTACAACCACATCTATGATCTAGCCACTCTGTTTTGCTCCTCAAGCCACTTTCTGGTTTTCTTAATCTACATCCTTCTCGCTTCTCACTTCTCCGGTCTCCTCTACTCCCTTCTCTTCTTTTTGAGACCAGTTCTTGTGCTTTTCCTTGTCATGGGGGCTTGAAATTTAAGAAAAGAGGAAGTAGAAGGCAGGAAACTCCCCTCATGGAGGATCACCTCTCATCATCTTTGAATGGCAGCCTTTCACCCAGATGGGTACTTGAGAAAAAGAACAGTAACTCAAGAGTTGTTACTTTAGCAAAGGTGACGTGGAAAATGTATTGAACCTATTTTTTCCGAATACATATTTTGCAGATGCTACAGAGTTAACTAGGGAAAATAGGAGCTGTGGGATTGAAGGATATATATATATAGCTTTTGATCTGTGGAATATCTTTCTTTTGATATTTGCAAACCCAAGCTGCCTTCCCCAAAAGTGATGCCAGTGTGCGCTCTTTCCAGCAGTGATGAGGACTGCTCTCCTGTCTCCTTGTGGCCATTGGGCACCTGCCATTATTTTTTTTTTATCTGTCACATAAGCGAAGTTTTTTCTGTGTGACCTCATATTGGTTTGATTTTCATAACTAAGTATTAGTGATGTTAGCTCTTTCTCACATACTTATCAGACATTCACATTTACTTTTCATAAATTATTTCTTCAGAGCCTTCACCCATTTGACTATTAGGATCTTCCTTTTTGAAATTGATCCACACGAGTAAAAAAAATCACCCTTTTTTGTATTTGTTGCATGTCATTGTTGTATGCCTTTTAATTTTATTTCTGATGTACATACATTTTGTTGTACAGAAAATATAACAAGTCTGTCCTCAACTCTGTTGACCTTTTCCTTTATAGTCTCTGGGGTATGCTTACATCACTTCCCCTTCCAGAGATTAAGAAAAATTCAATGTTATATATGTATTTTAAAGATTTTATTTATTTATTTGAGAGAGAGTGAGTGAAAGAGAGAACACAAGTAGGGGGAGCAGCAGGCAAAGGGAAAAGCAGGCTTCCTACTGAGCAAAGAGCCTAATGGGCTTGATCCCAGGACCCTGAGATCATGACCTGAGCCAAAGGCAGATGCGTAACAATTGAGCCACCCAGACATCCTCAATTATATTTTTGTATTATTTTTAATATCTAAATTTTAAAATTGAAATACTTGATTCACTTGAAATGTATTTTGGTTTATAGTGTCAGATAAGGACCTACATTTTATTTCTCCTTCACAAAAGCTAACACTTTTCCCAGCATAAGATAGTGAATATTGGTCCCTCTCATCTGGGATACCTCTTTAATCATATATTAAATGAGATATAAAGGCCAGCATTTTGCATTTTGCAATTTTTATTTTTTTCCAGAAAGGTGAATCTGTCTCTCTAAAACAGAATTATGAAAGTGTTTCATGCTGGGGTGCCTGGGTGGCTCAGTGGGTTAAAGCCTCTGCCTTCGGCTCAGGTCCTGATCCCGGTGTTGTGGGATCGAGCCCCGCATCTGGCTCTCCGCTCAGCGGGGTGTCTGCTTCCTCCTCTCTGCCTCTCTGCCTACTTGTGATCTCTGTCTGTCAAATAAATAAATAAAATCTTTTTAAAAAGAAAGTGTTTCGTGCTTGCTGTTAAGCATCTGAATATTACAGGGGGTGCAGAGGAAGAAGTGAAAGCCTCCAGCCACTATTAAGTTTGGTTTGCCTTTTTTTTTTTTTTTTTTTTAGGATTTATTTATTTATTAGAGAGAGAGAGTGGGTGGGAAGGGGTAGAAGAAGAGAATCTCAAGCTGACTCTGTGTCAGCCTGGAGCCAGATGTGGGACTTGAACTCACAACCCTGAGATCAGGACCTGAGCTGAGATCTAGTATCAGATGCTTCACTGACTGAGCCACCCAAGCCCTCCAGGTTTGCTTTATGCCAAGTGAAGTGCTTTTCCTTATCTCTGCAATATATTAGAGTGAGTAAAGTGCCTAAAGTAGAAACCAAATCATCTCCAGTTTATCGTGGCCATCTCCATGGGCTTAGAATTTACCTGGACATTACACATCCTTCAGGAAGATCACGTTGTGCTTCTGTTTCAGGAGCGGCCACGGACCAGCCCGCAGAGGAGGGAAAGGAAGTATGGAATTATGTGACCGTCCGCAAGGATGCCCACATGTTCTGGTGGCTCTATTATGCCACTAACCCCTGCAAGAACTTCTCAGAACTTCCCCTGGTCATGTGGCTTCAGGTAACAGTGGCTGGGCTGCCTGGTCAGCTTTCCCCACCTGCCACTTTGCTTGCTCTTAAGGACTTACAGCTCAGCGGTGAAGGACTGATCTGATCCAGTGGCCAGTGGGGGATCGCCAAGGCTTCAGGCTTCGGTGTCCTACTGAGGCAGGCAAAGGCCATGGTATACCAAGGGGGCCAGATCAGAGAGTGAGGGGTTCTAGCCTTTACAGGGGTGTTCCTATATTAAGCCCAGTCAGTGGCAAGACGCCTTTGTGGAAGCTCTAAATTCACATTCAACTTTGTGCTGACAGAAATGTTTTCAGAGGTTCCCAACCAAAGGTTGAGGTACCCTGAGCAGCCCTCCCTCTCCCTCTGTTCCCAGTCCTTCCTCAACCCTATCTCCTCGCCTGCAGAAAAGCTGATCTTGAAAGGACTCAGCCTTGTGTAGCTTAGTATTAAATGTTGCACCCTATCCTTCTCCCTGAGTGTGTTTGCCTTTTAATCTTCTTTTTGTAAGATTTTATTTATTTATTCTTGAGAGACAGAGAGAGAGAGGCAGAGGGAGAAGCAGGCTCCCCAAGGATCAGGGAGCCCGATGCAGGACTTGATCCCAGCACCCCGGGATCATGACCTGAGCCGAAAGCAGACACTTTACCATGTGAGCCTCCCAGGCACCCTGCCTTTTAATCTCGAGCTCTGATTGTAGGATGGAAGGCAGGGAGCTAGTTGAAGGGCATTTGGGGGCAGGCAGAGGATCGTTTCTTGACTTCCTACAATACCTGTCTAGAGGTGGCCCCACGCTCACCTGGAGGACCAGGCTCTGGGGAGGGGTGGAGGAACGCGCTCCCACTTCAGCCTCTGGAAACTAGACGTGTGGCCTGGATGGGGCTCCAGGTTGCTCATCGATAAAGAGGGTGTCCTGCCGCTCCTCTCCATGGGGTTTAGATGTCACTTTGTTCCAAAATGTTAGTATTCACAAGCACCCTGCAGGTGCCCTGGCCTTGGCCTCCTCAGCTAGCCCCTGTAGACTGTTTCTGGTGAGGTAGAGCTCAGAGGAATCCTTTGTAGGGAGGGCCCTTTCTCTTTTAGCATTATCACAACTGTCTCCTTGGGGGCTGGAGGTGAGGCCCAGCCTGAGGGTAGAGATAGGAAGATGTCTGAGGAAAGATCCCATGTGTGTATCCCAGGAACTTCTGTCCACCCCAGGCTGCTGGGGGCTGGGGGGGTGGGGGGGGTGGAGATGCGGCCACTTCCATTTCTGAGCTTTGGCTTTTTAGTCTGAGGGATTTTGAGGGTGTTGAACTTTTTTATTAATCAGCAGGACTTTTTCTACCCTCAAGTGAAAGCTGATGCTTGGAGCCAGAGCAGAAAGCAGAAGTGCTGGTGTATAGGCCTGGTGCTCCCCTTTGTCATGTGCTGCCCTGAGGCACTTTCTGGACTCTCAGGAATGTAAAAATTCTCCAGTTTCAGAAGCTGCAAACCTTCCCTTTGGTTGATTGTAGAGTGAAGTGGTTGTTCTATCTGAATTATGCCAGGATTTTTTTTTAAAGGTTTATTTATTTATTTGCGGGGGGAGGGGGTGGCGGGGATAGGGAGAGGGAAAGAATCCCAAGCCGACTCCGCCGGGGCTCGAGCTCCTGACCCTGAGATCACAGCCCAAACCAAGAGTCTCACGCACCACAGACGGCGCCACCCAGGCACCCCAGCTGGCAACATTTTAAATTCAAGGCACTTCTTTCCTTTTTCCAGAAATCAGGAGACTTGGCCCCCTTGGGGCCTGACCCTGCTCTGCCAGAGCTGAGTGGCCGTGGCCCCCGGAGGCTGCCCAGTTTGTGGCCTTTGTTTAGGGTTACACTCTGAGCTGAGATACTGTTTGAAGGTTATCAACAGGCTAGCTAACCAGCCTGCCTTTCATTTCCTCAGAGCCCCCCGGGAGAAGGAAAAAGACTATGATTAGGGAAGAGATAATTAATTTAAATTAAAAGGAGATCAGTTTTAGCAGCTTGCTGACGATGCACATACTGCGTTCTGTGGGTAGGTCCTTGAGAGTTGAGGTCATGTCACCTGAGTGAAGTAGTTCTGAGTGGAGTAGTGAGCTATTTTAGGTATACCCGCAAGTCATTGAAGCCTTTTGGTTGATCTGCTGACACATTTCCCATATTTCAGTCACTGGTAGTCCCTGGGCCATGACAGCACCCCTTCCCAAAGTTCCAAAGGAAAATGGATTTTGCAGTGGGATGTTCTCAAACAACAGAAACATCCTCCAGCCGGTTTCTCGTTGCCATTGGTGGGGGCGGGGTGGGGGGACAGTGGAAGGAGTGTCGTCACCTGATGCCAACCACAGCTTATCAAAAGCGGGACAGGAAATTGGGATTTGTCACGGCAAGTTCAAGCCCCCTAGGATTCCCAGCTTCACTCCTTTCGCTCTGGTGCTGTCCCCCTGTCTCCCAGTTAGTCAGCTAGGAGAAAGGGGCCCAGCGTTCACCGGAGGATACACACTTGCTCTTAATTCACTGCGTGTTGCATTATAAGCATTTTTCAGTGTTGCCACACAGTTTCCTATTGTTTATGGTTCTAAATGGCCGTTTCTAATATGGCCATTCTAAATGGCCGTCTTGTAGACGTGTCGTAATTTACTAACCTGTTCCCAAGTGAGGGACATTAGAGGTGCATCCTTTCACTGTTATAGGCATCACTGTGATGAGCTGCGCCTCTCGCTGGTGGGCGTCTTAGGAAAACCTAAGATACAGAGGGCATATAATTAGAGGGATTTATAGCCACCCAGCTTTATAATAGTTTGGTGTAGGTTCAAAATATTGCATACTTTCGTACAGTCTTTCCCTGCTGGGCTCTTCCATTTACCCCTAAACCCTGACCCTATGTTGTCTCTCTCTTTTTTTTTTAAGATTTTTATTTATTTATTTGACAGAGAGAGAAAGTGCACAAGCAGGGGAAGCAGCAGGCGGAGGGAGAAGCAGGCTCCCCGCAAAGCAGGGATCCCAATGTGGGGCTCGAACCCAGGACCCCGAGATCACGACCCGAGCTGAAGGCAGTTGCTTAACTGACTGAGCGCCCCAGGCTCCCTGACTTTTTTTTTTTTCTCCCTTTAGATTTCCCTATACAGATAGCCCTGGCTTCTGTTTTGCCAGAGATAGTCCTTCCATGTTTGTGTCTCCCCTTCCTATCCACCTTGCTCACGTACAGGGAGACAGTATCCTTTTACTTGAGGCCTATGCCCTCAGCTCAGCTGGCCTCTAAGACGTTGTCCAAAAGAGCACTGACCGTGCTTTCTCCTGATCATCTCCAGAAGGGCCTCCCTCCCTCACTTAGCCCTTCACAACCCACAGGACCTCCACCTCTCATGGTTGGGCCCCAGCACCGAGCTCTGGTCACAATCCTGCCCCACCCTTGGTCCTGGGTACACAACAGTATTGGGTCCTCCCTGCTCTGGGACTTTTGCATTTGCTAAATTCTATCCTGGAGATCCACGTGATCAAGTCTGCATCCCTTGTCAGTCCGCAGGGACACTGAGGAGAGGGTGGTGGGGTGGAGAGTCACAGGGCCCCAGGTCTGGGCCTGGCAGACTCCGCGTTGCCATGCGCCTTCCCTGGCCCTTACTGCTCTTCTGGGAAATGAGGGGGGACGGATGAGGTGTTTTGAAGGTCAGTGACCCCATGGCAGGCCAGGGTTCAACCTCAGAGGATTGGAAGTAGGAAGGTTCCCTCTGGGGCTCTCTGGCCACATCTTTCCATTTACTTTATTTATTTATTTGTTTATTTATTTATTCACTTATTTACTATTTTAATTTTAATTTTTTTAAAGATTTTATTTATTTATTTGTCAGAGAGAGAGAGCGCAAGCGCACAAGCCGGCAGAGACAGAGAGAGAAGCAGGCTCCCTGCTGAGCAAGGAGCCGGATGTGGGACTCGGTCCGAGGACCCTGGGATCATGACCTGAGCCGAAGGCAGCTGCTTAACCTACTGAGCCACCCAGGCGCCCTAATTTTAATTTTATTTTCAAGTACTTTCTACACCCAACATGGGGCTCAAACTCACAAACCTGAGTCGAGTTGCGGGCCCTGTGGACTCAGCCAGCCAGCCGTCCCTGGGTCTTTTCCCTTTAAAAGGCTTGAGCAGTTAGGAGGGGGCTCTGTTAGTCCAGACACCCCAGGTCACCAGGTCAGTCGGGTCTTTGGTATAATGTTGCCCCAGCCATTGCTAAATCATGTGTTGTTGTCATGAATGTGGTCGTCGTTGTAATGATGATTTGACCCATGTTTTCTCTGGGTTTATTTTTGTTTATTTTCTCTTCCACAGGGTGGCCCGGGTGGTTCCAGCACTGGATTTGGAAATTTCGAGGAGATTGGGCCCCTTGATAGTGATCTCAAACCACGAAGAAGTACCTGGGTACCGTGAGCACAGCCCCTAACTGCAAGTGCCCTTTGGCCTCCCCAGGGCTCAGCCCCACCCGGCCTGACCCATTCCGGGCGGGGTCACAAGTCTAGCCATCCTGTCGGGTCCCTTTCCCCATGTGTCCTGGGGCCTTGCCTACTTACCACAGGCTTCCTCTCTTGCCTTCCCACATCCCTGACCTTTCTCTCCACTTGGCAGCAGAAGCCTATTCTAGCTGACAGCTTGGACCTCCTCACTTCCTACATCTTGGCCATCTCTGTAGTCCAACTGTAGGGTCCCTGCCTCTGGCCACACCCCCCAGTCCTGTCCCCTCTCCCCTCACCTGCCTTGCTTCTTGACTCCATCAAGACCTCAGACCCCTTGTCCTCAGCCTTTCTGGTGTGCCTCCAGTTCTGTCTCCCTCCCTCCCTCATTCTTAGTCTCACTTCTTGCCCTAACCCCTCTCTTTTCAACCCCTGGCTCCTTCATCCTTCTCCTGGAACAGCCCTGCCACCCCCAAGCGTGGGTCAGTCCTGCTGTCCGCCAGCTTGGCTCCTACTCCCAAGTGCCCAGCCCTGGTGGGCAACACGGCGGTGTTGGCGGGGTGGGGCTGTCACCTGGCTGTGGGCTTCGCGGGGGCTGAGGGGGCCGCCTCCACTGTGTGCTGCAACTCCCCTCCCCTCCCTGCCTGACCTGTCTCCCTGCCTCCCCGAGAGAACAGAGCCATCCCCTGCGACCAGCTGCCCCTATCCTTGCTAGTAAGGTTTGACCTCTCTACCCCTTTCTAGCCTCCTCCCATCTCAGAACAACACATGAGGCTCCTCTCTGCTAATGTCCCTTCCTCCAAATTCCACTCAGATAGTTACTACCTTTCTCTGTCTTTGTGCTGTCTCTAGACTCTTCTCCCTGGGATATGGACATGCACGGGTTTTCCCCAGCCTCCCACACCAATTCCTCCAGCTCCCTCCCTTTTTTAAAGAATTCGTTATATGGGCATACCTTGGAGATACTGCGGGTTCCGCTCCGGACCCCCACGATAAAGCGGGTCAGATGAATTTTTTTTGCTTCCCGGGGCATATACAAGTTATGCTTACCCTATGCCCATGGAACAGACTGTGGTCTGTTCCGTGGGCACTGAAGTAACGTGTGAAAAAACGATGTACATACCTTAATGAAGAAGGGCGCTATTGCTGAAAAGTGCTGGCCATCATCTGAGCTTCCCTGAGTGGTAATCACTGGTTACAGAGCGCCGTAAGAAGTATAGTAATAATGAAACAGTTTGAAACATTGCAAGAATTACTAAAATGGGGCCCAGGGACATGAAGAGAGCAGGCGCTTTTGGGAAAATGGTGCCGGCGGACTTGCTCGAGGCGGGGCTGCACGCAAACCTTCAATTTATAGAAAGTGCAGTAAAATGAGGTGTGCCATCTTCACCTCCTATTTAAGCCTTCGCCTGGAGCTTTCTGGGCTGGGGGCTGGGGCTGGGGGCAGGGG
Source organism: Martes martes (assembly GCF_963455335.1). Taxonomy (NCBI): domain Eukaryota; kingdom Metazoa; phylum Chordata; class Mammalia; order Carnivora; family Mustelidae; genus Martes; species Martes martes. The sequence continues at coordinate 34,030,236 of NC_137904.1, read as the reverse complement.
AGAGTGGGTGCTAGGGAACGCAATGCACAGTAGCCCTAGGAGGAAGTACGCAAGTCTCTGTCGCCGTGACGAGGCTAGGCAGCCCTGTCCTAACCCACTTCACTCTCTCCCCATAACTCTGCTGGAGCGCCTGTCCCCAGGGCCCTGCTGGCTTCCCCGTCCCAAGTCTGGCAGATCCTGCATGGGATTCTTTTCATGGACTTTTTTGCCTCGTACTCTGTGGCCCGTACTCTGTCCTTGGTAACTTTCTCTTCTGTGTGTTCTCTAGGCAGCCCTGTCCTCTCAGACTCCTTTAATCACACATAGAAGGTGATGACTCCTAAGTCCCTATCTCTAGCTCAGAACCTTTTGCCCCAGAACTTTTCTCCATTTGCTTCTGGGATGTCTCCACGTGAATGTCTCTCATAATCCCCTATTCAACATACCCCAAACTATAGTCATTAGTACACCGGACGGCCCACCCACAAAACCAGCCACCTCCATCATCCCTTGTTGTGGCGAATGGTACCACCATCCTGTCAGGTGCCTGAACCAAACCAGAGATCCATCCTTGTCTTCCCCTGCCCCTCACCCTGCTTGTCCAATCAATTTTACCTAAAAATGAATTATTTTTTTAAAAGATTATATTTATTTGAGAGAGAGTGAGAGAGAGCACGAGCAGGGGCAGAGGGAGAAGCAGGCTCCCCACTGAGCACAGAGTCTCACGCAGGGCTTGATCCCGGGACCCTGGGATCATGACCTGAGCCAAAGGCAGATGCCTCACCGACTGAGCCACCTAGGCGTTCCTAAAAACGAATTCTTAAAATATAGCCTTATTGAAATAAAATTCACATACCATACGACTCACCCATTGAAAGTGTATGATTCAGTGGCTTTCAGTATATTCAGTTTTACAACCATTACCACGGTCAATTTCAGAATATTTTCACTACCCTCCCATCCCAGAAAACCACATACCCCTTAGCTATTAAGCACTAGTCTCTCCTTAGGCCGCCACTCATCAACCTTCATCTCTGTAGACTTGGCTGGGTAAGCCGTCTTGAAACTATGGAGTCATACAGTATGTGGCCTTCGGTGTGTGGCGGCTTTCATGTCTTGTGATATTTACAAGGTAATCCATGTCGTATGTGCCACTAGAGCCACTTTTGTATGGCTGAATAATGTTCCGTTGTATGGATGGACCACATTCTGTCTCTCCATCTGTTGATGGACAGCTGGGTTGTTTCCACTCTTTGGCTCTGATGACGAGTGCAGGAGACCCTGGGGCACAAACATTCGTAGGAGTTCCTGTTTTTGGTTTGGGGGGGATCTACCTCGAAGTGGAGTGGCTGGGTCATCTGGTAACTCTATGTTAGACCCCCAAGTGTTGTTAACATTCTTCATCCCTCCCTTTCCCATCCTCTCTAGTGGCTGCTTTCAGAGCGCCTCTCTGATGCAAATCGTTCCTTAGTTTAATATCTTCCAGTTCCCAGAAGATCAGAGCTAGATTCCTGGGCATAAGCTGGTCTCTGCCTATCTCCTGCCCCATGTCCCAACATCTGTCTTTGTACACCCTCCCTTCAGGCCTCTGCCTGGCCAGTTCCTTGGTGTGGACCTCATTCCTTTGGCCCCTCACTCTCTCCTGCCTTCCCATACTCATGTCTATCATTCAAGACTCAGCGTGGGACCACCTCTTCCTCAAGGTTCCCTTGGAGTCCTTGGATTCTCTTTGTCCGTCTCCCTGCTAGTCCTCCTCAAGTGCAATTTAGCTTTGCCTCAGGATCTTTGCACATGCTGTTCCCTTGGCCTGGAACATTCCTGAACTTGCTTTTGACTGAAATATCACTCCCGTGTGTAGTAGCGGAGTACCACACTGGCTCGTTCACAAGTTTCCCAGAACTCAGAGCGTAGTACGACTCGGCAGAGTCTGAATGGGAAGTGAGGAGGCCAGGCCTGAGTGCTGGTGCTGCTATTATTTGTCCAGCTTTGTGACCTTCCTTGGACAAGTCCTGGGTCTTTTCTGGACTTTAATTCCCTGATCAGTAAAGGACATGGCTGGACTGTGTCACCAGGGACCATCTGTCCAGACAGAAGAGTCTATAGCCCTGAGCCTCTTTGGAAAAGGTATTAGGATAAATTCTGTGCTCGTGGTGTTCTGGAGGCCAGGCTGGTGTGGAAATTGGATTCATCTTGAAGAAAACTGATGGGTGATGTTCAGACCCGGGATGTACTGTCTCTGCTTCGAGCCGTGGCTCCTGCTGACACTGTGTGGTCCTACCTGAGCTCACGGATTACATTTAGGACACTGTGTTGTGTGAAAGTGACAGCTTAGATGCTTTGGTCCCTGTGTATCTGGACACGCCTCTTCTTTTCTTTGCCTTTCTTTGCCTTAGTAGTCTACATTCCTGGCCCTTCTTATTTATTTTCTTAAGGTAGGCTCCAGGCCCAGTGCGGTGCTTGAACTCACAACCTTGAGGCCAGGAGTTGCAAGCTCTACTGACTAAGCCAGCCAGGTGCCTGTCCTGTCCCTTACTATTTTTTGAAATCTCTTTTAGCAGTAGGATTGTAAACTCACTGATATCTTCACATGCCTGGGTTCAAGTGCATAGAAGATGGTGGAAGTAAAAAAATAAAATAAAAAATGAAAATAAATTTTAAAAAGATGGTGAAAAGACAGTCGGTGACTAACTGATTGTACCACTTGACTTTCCTGTGTGACGTGTAGCTCCAGTCGGCCAGTCTCCTATTCGTGGATAACCCGGTGGGCACTGGGTTCAGTTACGTGAACAGGAGTGACGCGTATGCCAAAGACCTCGCCACCGTGGCGTCAGACATGATGGTTCTCCTGAAGACTTTCTTCGATTGCCACAAGGAATTTCAGGTGAGCCGTGACTCGGGGATGGCTAAGCAAAGGGGGTAGCAGTCACACTGCTGTAGCCATCTGAATTAGCTCCGACTTCCCCAGGAGTTCAATGTCCAGCTGTTATCAGAGAAAACCTTTCTGCACCCGAGAGCAGGTTGTGGCCTTTTGTTTCTGTCACCTCTAAAAGTGGTTTTGAGCTTGATATGGGGGAAAAGACCAAGAAAAGAGATTTGTCTGGCCATTACATGCAGTAGAAATGTGAAATGAATTCATGTGGGGAAAAAAAAGGCATTCGGCATATTTAATTCTTTGTAAATCCCTTTTCTTGCTAGACGATTCCATTCTACATTTTCTCAGAGTCCTACGGAGGAAAAATGGCAGCCGGCATTGGTCTAGAACTTTATAAGGTAACGGGGGAGAGGACTGTTGTTTTGGTTTCAGACAAAAACTGATTGTGTTCCTTTCTGTATCACCTGATATTGAGTATACTTTGAGTGAGACCTTGTATAAAGTCTGTAATAACCACAAAAGGTTTCAAAGAGAACAGTGAAGGTTGCCCTAGCAGATGTGGAACAGGCTATAAAGAAAGCTACACCATGAGGCGCATGGGTGGCTCAGTTGTGAAGCATCTCCCTTCAGCTCAGGTCATGATCCCAGGGTCCTAGGATTGAGCCCTGCATCGGACTCCTTGCTCAGTGGGAAGCCTGCTTCTCCCTCTCCCACTCCTCTGCTTGTGTTCCCTCTCTCGCTGTGTCTCTATCAAATAAAGTAATTAATTAATTAATTAAAAAAAGAAAGCTACAGCAAGTAAACCAATGTGGTACTAGCACAGCAGCAGACTAATGGATTAAGTGTGGCAGGATATGATGTGTATATATGTGTATGTAAGTAACATATAGGTGTTGTGCATATGATCATATGGCATAATCATATGCGATGATAAGATGGCATTTCAAATCATTGGGCAGCAGATAGGATACTCAGTGAATGGTATGGAAACAAATGGCTCTCACTTTGAAAAACCATCATGTGGAATTCTTTCTCTCATAAAATATCGGTTCAAGATTAAAAATCTAAACATAAAAAAAAAATCTAAGCATAAAAACCAAAACTGTAAGAGAACCTGCAGCTTTCCTTCATTGTTTTAATTTTTAATTTTCTTTTAATTTTTAAATGATGATGATGATGATTTAGAGAGAGAGAATGTGAGCCAGAGAAGGAAGTAGGGCAGAGGGAGGGAGAGAGAGAATCTCAAGCAGACTCCATGCCCAGCACAGAACTCAACATGGGGCTTCATCTTACAAACCCAAGAGCCTGACCTGAGCCTAAATCAAGAGTTGGACACAACTGATTGAGCCCCTGAAGCTCTCCGTCATAGGATGGAACACCCAAAAAGCCAAAAAGAATGAGGTTGACTTATTTAGACCCCATGCAAATTTAAACTTGAGTTCCATTGGTAATTTCAAAAGATGTATATGTACACAAATATATGATAGAAAAAGTGTTCATATTGATAACCATAAACAAGGACAATATCCTAGTAGCAAATGAGCAAATATAAACAAGCCATTTATAGAAAAAATGCAAACAGCCATGAACATAGGACAAATGCTCAACTTTTGTTAGTAACCAAATCTATAAGGCTTATAAGTATTTAAATATTGGTGACACCCAGTTTTGGTAAGAAGTCAGGGAAATAAGTGTTCTCCTGTACTTTTGGTGGTAATGAAAATTGGCATTTTAAAAGGATAATTTGGGGGGGGGGGCCGTTCCTGGGTGGCTCAGTTGGTTAAGCGACTGCCTTCGGCTCAGGTCATGATGCCAGGATTCTGGAATCAAGTCCCGAGTCGGGCTCCCTGCTCAGCGGAGAGCCTGCTTCTCCCTCTCTTTCTGCCTGCTGCTCTGCCTGCTTGTGCTCTTTGTCTGTCTCTTTCTCTGTCAAATAAATAAATAAAATCTTTTAAAAAAATAAATAAAAGGGCAATTTGGCAGTCTCTGTCAACTTTTAAAATCTGTATGCCCTTGAACCCAATAGTTTCAGTTCCAGGAACCTGTCCTTGGGAATTCTTATATGTGTGTGTGTCAGAGGGGTTTTGTTTTTTTTTTTTTAAACATACATTTATTTATTTATTTATTTGAGTGAGAGAGAGTCAGTGAGAGTGTGGGGTGGGGGGGGAGCAGAGGGAGAAGGAGAATGTTTTAAGCAGACTCTGCACTGTGCGTGGAGCCCAATGTGGGGGTTGATCCTAAAACCTTGAGATCACAACCTGGGCCGAAACCAAGAGCCAGACACTTAACTGACTGAGCCACCCAGGTGCCCCAAATCAGAGCATGTTTAATTCACTATTGTTTATAGTGCCCATCAACTGAAAACAAGGTCAGTGGCTATCCCTAGAGGATTAGTTAAATAAAGTAAGTGTATCCTTCCATGGGACTCTTTGCAGCCATTATAAAGAATGGATGCTTCTTTATATACGTGTGTGTATAAGCTTGTGAGAGCAAAGTAAGGGTTTAGGGTATGTGCCACATGAACTGTGGCTGACTGGTGAGCAGGAGGTCACACGTGGGACAGAGGGGAAAGTTTTGCCACATTTTCTCCTGTCCCCTGCGGTGCTCCAGTTTGTTTCCAGTGAGCTCGTATGACCTTTACTTTTTTAAGATTTATTAGTTCTGTTAAAAAAATGAACCTTCATAAGAAATAGTATATGTGCATAACAGAAAATTAGAAAATACAGCAAGCACAAATTAAAGCTTAAAACATCACCTTCCCACCAGGTGGAGAGCCCCCCTAGCACCTTTGTGGATGGCCTTTACTTCTGCTCCTGCACTGTAATAAAATGCTTTTGAAACCAATATGAGATCATCTTAGGCATAATGTCTACAGCCTTCTTTCTTTAGTCGCTAGTCCTCACCTTCCCATTTCAGTACTTTTTCATCTCAGATATTCATCTCAAATATTAATGATCGCAGCGTGTCCTTGATAGCCAGTTAGTCTAAGCCATTATTCAAACCAGATGCAGGAATTACATCTGGCTGCGGTGTCCCTAAAGTCTGTTTTCATCTAGCGCAGCCCCTTTATTGTGACTCTGATTTGGTGAAGAAGCCAGACCATGGCTTGTCTCCTTTTCTGGATTTGTCTGGTAACATCTTCATTGTGTTTTTTTATTTAGCTTATTTCTCTCTCTGTTGTATTTCCTGTGAAACTGTAAGTTAGATCCAAAGGTCTAATATATTCAAGGTAAAATTTCTGGATAACAGGGGCACCTGCGTGGCTCAGTCATTAAATGCCTGCCTTCAGCTCAGGTCATGGTCTCAGGGTCCTGGGATTGAGCCCCGCATCGGGCTCCTTGCTCAGCAGGAAGCCTGCTTCTCCCTCTCCCTCTCCCTGTCCCTCTGCTGTGTTTCTCTCTCTGTCAAATAAATAAAATTTAAAAAAAAAAAAAAAAAGAGGGGCACCTGGGTTGCTCAGTGGGTTAAGCCTCTGCCTTCGACTCAGGTCATGATCTCAGGGTCCTGGGATTGAGCCTCACATCGGGCTCTCTGCTCAGCGGGGGGACTGCTTCCCCCTCTCTCTGCCTGCCTCTGTGCCTACTTGTGATCTCTCTCTCTCTCTGTGTCAAATAAATAAATAAAATCTTTTAAAAAAAAAGTTTTGGATAGCATATATTATAATAGGTCAGGTGCCCCACATACATCTTTTTTAAACAAATTTTTTGTTTGTTTGAGTACAGTTGACACACAATGTTACATTAGTTTCGGGTATGTAACAGTGATTCATTTTCTCATATAAGTTGGACTATGGAAAATCCAAATATAACTTGACTCTCCCAGAACTTAACTACTAATAGCCTCCTGTTGACCAGAAGCCTTGCTGAGAACACATATGTTATGTATATTATATACTGTATCTTATAGTGAAGTAAGAAAAGAAAATGCTATTAAGAAGAACATAAGAGAAATACCTTTACATTACTGTATTGTATTTGTTGGAAAAAATCCGTGTATAAGTGGCCCTGTGCAGTTCCAACCTGTGTTCACGGGTCCACTCTATATTCTTCTTTTCTCATTTTTATACAAATAATAGTATATTTCGGAGGCATCCCTCCCTCCCTCAAGGACCTCCTGAGGAGGACCGCCACCCCTTCAGCAACTGCCATGTGGACAGTGACCTGTACCCAGGTCCTCCCCACCCCAGCACCTTGTGAAGGATCCCAGACCTCAGGGGAAAGAGTGCCAGTGACCCTTGGAAAGAAGCTAGGGCCACACCAGACCCCACGCACATCCTGCCAACACTCCCGTGAAAACAGTAGAGTGAAACTTGAGTGGTTCTTCCTCATTTTGCAAATGGCAGCTGGAGAGAGTTGCTCTTGTTCTCCGCTGGGTCTCTTAGGTCTTCGGATACCCAGGGAGTCTTAGAAAGGATGGGCAGAAGTTTTCTGTGCTCGGGAAAGGTGGTGCATAAAGGCTTGGCTCCCTCCTGCTGAAGAAGGGACAGAGGTCTCTGGGTTTCCTTGGCAAGAATGTTTCTGGGCTCTTCTTTCAGGCCATTCAGCAAGGGACCATCCAGTGCAACTTTGCCGGCGTCGCTTTGGGTGACTCGTGGATCTCCCCTGTTGGTAAGTCCAGAATCCTTCGATGCTTTACTCCTTTTCTCCATCCTTCCCTGGGACTTGGGGCTGTGTGGTCCAGATCAAAAAACAGGGAAACAGAATTTTCTGGGTCCTTAGAGATGTCAAAGCAGAAAGTGTTTGCTCCAGGAGTGTCCAAGAAATTGGGGGATGAGAACTCATATATATTGAGCTCCTACCATGGATTGCTGCTGGCCAGATTAATTCTCTTACTTGATTCTTACACTAAAAGAATCAAATTTTACAGTTGAAGACTTTTTTTTTTTTTTTAAGAGAAGAGGGTGCAGTGGGAGAGAGAGAGAGAGTGAGTGAGAATAAGTAGGCTCCATGCCCAGCACAAGCCCAAGGCAGGGCTCGATCTTACACACCTTGAGATCATGACCTGAGCCAAAATCAAGATTTCAATGCCTAACTGACTGAGCCACCTGGTGCCCCTACAGTTGAAAACATTTTAAAGACTAGAGAGGTGATGGAATTTGCCCTCTGACACAACAGCACGAGTAGCCCCATCAGGATTCAAACCCCAGTCTATATGAGCATATGGGGTGGAATTCCCATCTGTTGCTCACAGTGGTGGTGAGATGTTACCATTAGGTCCTGCCGCTCAGGTTCATTGTTTCAGGACCAGAGTGTCCTCTTTGGGACAACAGATAAAAGTGGTTTATGATGCAGAGACCTGGGGTGTGGCTTCTCATGTCTGAAATAGTCACGGTGGTGGGGTTAACTGTAACACAGGATTTCTGAATCTCAGGGCTGTTGACATTTGAAGCCACATAATTCTTTGTTGTGGGACTTGTCCTGTCCATTGTGGGGTGTTAGCAGCATCTGTACCCTTCAGATGGCAGGATGCCCACCCCAGTGTCACACACACACACACACACACACACACACACACACACACACACTCCTCCTGATGTTCCTGGTTGAGAACCACTGGAACCCAACAGAAGGTGATTTTTCACAGGCAAGACCAAACTACAAAGTAGGAAATTCAAAGAGAAGTTACCTCTGGAGGAGGGAGGGGAATGAGCTGGAAAGGGATACCAAGAAAACTTTCTAGTCTGTGTGTGCTCTCTGTCTTCATTGGGGTGGTCATTATGTGGGTGTGTGTATTCATCATCAGAACATCTAAATTGGCATGTATGATTTCTGATGTGTGATGATGCCTCTGTTTTTAAAAATAGTAATTTGTAAAAAGCAATATTTTTCTCCTTAAAGATGGGGATTCAGTTTGTTACAGAGCCATGCCTCTAATGGATTCGGGATATCCCGATGCTGCTGGTGGGAATGGTATCTCTTGCCCTTATTCTTGGTGTCATCCAGGGCTGAAATGGCATAAGTGAGAGCTCTGGAGTTAGCATTGGAAGAACAGCTCCTCTTTTGTTTTTCCTTCCTGGATAGACCTCCTAGGACATCGTAAAGCTTCAGAAGCCTTGATCAGAAGTGTAAGGTCCCCTGTCTCACTCAAAATCACAGCCATGGGCCTTATGCTACCTTCTGGGGTCTCATCACAGTTTCCTAACAGCACTCAACACTTGGCATGCATTAACTTCATTTAACACTTACGACAGCTCCATGGGATGGATGCTATTATTATCACAGTTTTGGAGATGATGAAACTGAGACTCAGAGAGGTTGAACAATTTTCCTAAAGTCACACAGCTAAAGTCAGCATTCTTGTCCAGGCAGCAGGCTCCAGACTCTATGCACTCACCCATTACACTGCACTACCAACACAAGACACGAGGCTTTACAAGTCCTGTTCGTCGGGCACCTGGGTGGCTCAGTGGGTTAAGCCTCTGCCTTCAGCTCAGGTCACGATCCCAGGGTGCTGGGATCGAGCCCTACATTGGGCTATCTTCTCAGCAGGGAGCCTGCTTCTCCCTCTCTCTCTGCCTGCCTCTCTGCCTACTTGTGATCTCTCTCTCTCTCTCTCTCTCTGTGTCAAATAAATTAAAAACAAAAAACAAAAAAAGTTTAAAAAACCAAAACAACAACAACAACAAAAAAAAACTAGTGCCGTTCATCCTATCCAAAATCTACCTTTTTTCTCCTTACTGTAATGAACTTCCCCTTAGAAATCGTCCTGCCCAGGAGCGCATGGGTGGCTCATTGGATTAAGCATCTGACTCTTGATTTCGGCTCCAGATCATGATCTCAGAGTCATAAGATCAAGCCCCGTTTGTTCTCTTTCTCTCTCTCCCTCTGCCCCTCCCTCCCCCCACCCCCCACTTTCTGTTTGCACTTGTGTACTCTCTCTCAGTTAAAAAAAAAAAAAAAGAAAGAAAGAAAAAAAAAGAAATCTTCTGCCCAGATCTGAATCCTTCCTTTCAGATCCACTTAAGTTCACCCTACCATCCCAGAAGTACTCGTTTTTTGAGAGAGAAATACTGTTAATTTATATGAACAATTATTATTTGCTAGGTAGTAGCCATGTTGCTAGGTGCTAGGAAGGATGCACAGACGGGCTCCGTGTCTTCAAGAAGATCTACACAGTTCAAGATGGCAGCCATAGCCATATGTAGCTGAATTTAAATTAATTAAAATACAATAAAAGTTTTTTTTTTTTTTTTAAAGATTTTATTTATTTATTTGACAGACAGATCACAAGTAGGCAGAGAGGCAGGCAGAGAGAGAAGGGAGGAAGCAGGCTCCCTGCTGAGCAGAGAGCCCGATGCGGGGCTCGATCCCAGGACGCTGGGATCATGACCTGAGCCGAAGGCAGCGGCTTTAACCACTGAGCCACCCAGGCGCCCCTACAATAAAAGTTTTAATCTTTCAGTTGCACTGTCCACATTTCAAGCACCCAGTAGCCACACATGACTGTTGAGTTATCCTGGACCACATAGATAGAGAATATTTCCATCACCTCAGAAACTTCTGTTGCACATCAGAGGTTGGCAGACTACAGCGTACAAGTTGAGGCTGTCCTGCCACCCTCCCTTGGGAGAGAAGCTTTTTACTGGGACACAGTTACGCCCATTCGTTTACATGTTGCGTGTGGCTGTTTGGAGGTTGCCGCAACAGAGTCAAGTAGTTGCAACAGAGGCCGCCTGGCCTAGAAAGCAAAAAATGTGTACTGTTTGTTCCTTTATAGAAAAGTTTTGCCCCTCCCTGGTCTAGATCCAGCAGGCAATGGGCGCATTGGAAAGTTGCAGACGAATCTGTATTTCAAGAAACTAAGGCACAAACTTTAGATAGTTAAGTTGGAGAGATGAAGGATAGTGAGGTCCCCTGGTACACCTGCATGCCTCAGGGTGTACCCCGAAGAATACCAGACCAGTGAGGTGCTATACAAAGGGCTTCGTGGTCAAGTAAGTTGCCAGGGCTCAGTACCGGCTCCACCTTCTCAAGGCTTCACAGGCCTGTTTTCCCCCCTCCTGTAGGGGGGGAAAATACTCTGTTTTGCATAGCCTCATAGATACTTAACTGAAGAATCGTTTTTTCTTCTCTAATACATAGGCTGAACTCCTGCAGTATTGAAGCTCCTTGAAACATACTTTGAGATGCTTGGCCTCAGGGAACTATTGAAGTCTTTTTAAAAGCAAAGTAATGACATACCCAATGTGCAAGTTGCGGTCCTTGATACTTTGTTGGCACATCTCAGTGGTCCTAGCCTTACGTAGAGTTATGGGAGCTGCGAATCTGTCAGACCAAGCCCAGCTGTTCTCTCTGAGGGCAGGCATTGTTTTACTCATTTGTATCTCTAAAATTCGTTGCTGACTTCAGACCCTTAGTAAATTCTCAGTATGTTCGTGGAATAGAAAAGAATTGGCTGATAGTGTAGTCCTAGGCGCTTGAATTACAAAGTCCATAGTCTTCCACCTTAATTAGCTCCTCGGCAGAAGCGAGTGTCCCCAAACTGGAGGAGCAAATATAGAGCAGAAATGTGAGGGTGGGGGGAATATTCTAAGCTGCCAGAAAGGCCAGAGGTCTAGCAGAGAGGAACCTGTGTGCGTGTGTGCGTGCACACACACACACACACACACACACACACACACACCCCATGCCTGGGGGGATGCCATCACTGCCCTGGACGCACTCGCTGCTCCAAGATCAGGCCAAATTAACATGTCATTAGCTCTGAGTCAACAGAAAGGCCCCCACATCATCCCACCTCCCAAGTGGGGGAGCCCGCAGCCCTGCCAGGAGCACCAGTGAGTTAAGGAGCCTATAGCCCCAAAGCCACCAGCTTTCTTGCTTCTGTCTCCGCTTTGAGAGGGAAGCTAGTTGGGTTTTTCTTTGGGAAGGGAGAGCCACGGTGGACTTACTTTGTACCTGTGTGGTTTCCTTCAGATTCGGTGCTCTCCTGGGGACCATTCCTATACAGCGTGGTAAGTAGATGAGTCCCTACCTCGGCACCCTCCGTGGTAAGCAGCCCGGCAGACCCCTCCTGGCTCTATCCCCAGGACAGACAGGCTAGCTGGGTTTGCCTACAAAGTTGACAGTGCACCCTTGGGGCAAACTGAATGAGTCATCAGCCTAGTTCCCTGTTTCTCCAGGTATAAGAAACATCGTGTTTAAAATCTCCCCAACTTTTTATGAGAAAAATTTTCACACGTGCAGAAATGTTGAAAGATCCCATGAACACCCCTATACCCACCATCTGGACTCTGCCAGTGTTTCGCTCTCTTTCTGTCACCTGTCCCCAGCTGTGGTGATGCCGGGTCTGTATCTCTGCGCAGAGCGGGCCTTCTCATTCTCGGTTTGCATTCCAGTCTCTTCTCGATGACCAAGGCCTGGCAGAGGTGTCTCAGGTTGCAGAGGATGTCCTGGATGCCGTGAATAAGGGGCTCTACAAAGAGGCCACCCAGCTGTGGGGGAAAGCAGAATTGGTCATTGAACAGGTAATGGGACACACTTGGGGGCAGCCCGCTTGCCTTGTTCCCACGTGGATCCAGGGCCCCTGGTTGGTGCTACCAAGGTTTGGGTCTATTCTGAGACTCCCCGCAGATCTGAAAAGGGTCACGTGCTAAACAATAAAGCTGATAAATCAGTGATGAGGTCAGAAAGCCACCCCAGGCCTGCCAGACCTGCTTGTCCCTTGACCAAATGTACGGACACCCTGAGAAATGTTATGTCTTGAAGAAGTGAATGTTTGAATCCTTGCCAGGCAACATTCTGCCCCCAGCAAGCCAGGACGGAAGAATGCACAGCTGAGGACGAGTGTGCAGGACCCTCCTTAGCCCTGTTCTCCATGTAGAATAACACATGGTCCCTTGGTTTTTTCCAGCATCTGAGCTCCATGTGGATAAACTGCTCATTCCCCCTGCCCCAGGATCAGGCTGACGGCTGGTCTCAGCCCTCAGAGCTGCATTTCTTTCTGGTCCTGGCAAATTTATGAAGTTAAAGCTGTCCTCGGATATGATGGAAAGCCAGTTGCCTCTCTGTTATGCAGCTTCGATAATAGATAAATAAACAAACAGCCAATTACCATTCTGTATTTCAGAACACAGATGGCGTGAACTTCTATAACATCTTAACTAAAAGCACTCCCACGTCTGCGGTGAAGTCGAGCCTAGAATTCACCCAGAGCCCCCTAGGTAAGTGAACCTTGACGTTGCAAGACCCCTGTCTCCATCTCCATGCAAGAGAGAATCAATTCTTTTAACTTCAGTGACATTTACATGCCACAAAATTCACCCATTTTAAGTGTAGGATTCAGTGGTTTTAGTGTATTCACAAAGCTGCTCACCGCCATCACCACAGTCCAGTTCTAGAAATTTCCATCATGCCAGAAAGATCCCGTGTCTCCTGGCAGGCAGTTGGTTTCCGGTCCCACACCCAGCCCCAGACAGTCACTAATCTGTTTGTGTTTCTAGAAACGGACATTTGGTCTAAATGGAACCATGCAGTGGGTGGTCTTTTGCATCTGGCTTCTTTCGCTTGCTTTTTGTTTTTCTTTTTTTAATTTTTAAAATATTTTTTATTTTTTAAACTTTTTTAAAATTTTTTTATTTTTAATTTTTTTAAATTTTTAAATTTTAAATTTTTAAAGATTTTGTTTATTTTTTTATTTTTATTTTTTTTTACTTTCACTTGTTTTTGACATTTGGAAACCATCTTCTGCCCATTGAACATTACAGTCCTTCTGAAGGCTGGACTGAGCTGTCCTTCAGCTGAGCCAGCTTTGCTGAGGATGCTGAACGCCCCGGCGTCCTCCCTCCGTAGGTCTATAAAGGCTGCGGGAGCCTCTACATTCCACTTCTCAGCTGACTGCCTTGGGCCGTGCTGGATAATCTCAATGGCCCCAAAGTACATAAAAGTGCAGCGATCAAAATTAATAAAGCATCTCGACACTTTCAGTGGCTTTCTGGCTTTCTTCCTTCATCTGGGGTGAATGAAGGTGACGCTTTCCATTTTCCAGCTGAAAGCCTCCCTCTTAGACACTGTCCCAGCCTCTGGGGAAGACCTCTGGGTGGTATTTCCAGTCCCTTGGCTCACCGGGTACCAGTTTGTTTCAGTTCATCTTTACCAGCGCTATGTGAGACACCTCCAGCAGGACTCCCTGAGTCAGCTCATGAATGGTCCCATCAGGAAGAAGCTCAAAATTATTCCTGAGGATTGCTCCTGGGGAGGTAGGTACTTTGGTGACCTGATAAAGGGCCCTCTGTGGGGTGTGGGGCGGTAGAGGTGCGGGTTTAGAGGCCTGAATTTGAAGAATGGGCTTTGTTGATGGTGAGGACAGGCTGCAGATAGGACAGCATCACTGGCCACGTTTTATAGGTGAGCAAGCACATGCAGAGACAGTAAATAACCTGCCAACATTGGTTCAGAGTTAGACCTTGGTAGGGAAGTGGGTGGGGAGGGGAATGAGAGGATGGGGGGGCACTGATAATTGTTGAAGCCAGATTGTGGGCACCTGGGAATCCTCTCACTCGTCGGACTGTTTCTTATCAGTTTGAGGTTTTCCATTAAAAAAAAAACAAAAAAAAAAAAACTGAGATAAAAAGCCACGCCTAAAGCCTCCGGGGGTTGTGGGTGTGACTTCCAGACCAGGGTCCTTTGGGGTGGGTTTTGACCAGCTCCCTGGCCAGCCCCCACCCCCACCGCACCACCCCCTCTCGGTCCTCCCGACCCCCCACCCCCGCCTCCTCATACCGGATGTGGTTCCAGGGTCTACTGCCTTCTATTCTGGGGGCCATATTAGGAACTATTGGGGGTCCTGAGAAAACAGGACCAGAGATCAGAACTCAGTCCTATAGGGAGGCTGTGAGCCAGTAGGACTCCCAGATCCCTGGAGGGGAGACAGGCCAAGCTGAAGAGGGCTTCCTTTATGTGTGAGCTCCCCCAAAGCGATGCCTTTCTTGACAGCTGCGGAGAGGCTAAGATGTGGCTCCAGCCCTGGCTTCCTCAGGGTGCACGGGCCCTCCTCCCAAATTACAGTTCGCAGAGGACTCCTCCCAGCTCCGGTGTCTTCATTTCTGCCTCACCCCTTAGAGTTTTCTAGAAATGGGGGTGGGGGTGGAGGGAGTTAATTAGATCAAATGAAAATAATCCAATGTCAGAGCTTTCGGGGGGTACCCCCTCCCCTGGGAGCCGGGTGGCACTGAGAATAGGGGTGTGAGCCGTTACAGGTCACAGGAAGGCAGCTAAGGTCAAGCCTGCAAGAGCCCCTCTCCTGCTCTGCCCCTTTCGTTGATCCCTGTGACTGTGTTCTCCAGTGCCAGCTTCTCTGGTTCCGGCGACCCTCCCTGCCCCCTGCAGCTGGATGGGCAAGGAGACTACATTTTGGCAGACGATGAGTGATAGAGAAAACTCTGTGGCTCCAGCTGTGTCTGGGAAAGGACAAACTGGCTGCCTGATACCCACACCCAGGGTGTTGAGCTCGGGTTTGCAGTTAAGGCTCCGCACACACTGTGGGGCCCGCCAGGCCTGTACTCACAGCCCTGCCTGCCACTGACCAGCTCTGTCACTGTGGGCATGTTTCTTAGCCTCTTGGAGCCTCATCTGCTTTAACCACTGCACAGGTTAGGACCCCTTACCTCCCGGGATTGGTGAAGAGGAAATTCGATGTTGTTTGTAAAGTGCTTGCTTAACCCAGTGACTAGCGGACAGAAATGCGTAGTAGCTGCTGTCATTGTGGGGTGTCACTGTGGGGTTCAGTGTTACAGATGACGGTCAGGAATCTGCCGGGGTGTGGTGCCAACCATCTCCTCTCTTGCCTGGGGCTCCTCCTCGCTGTGGCTCCCTGGCGGGGAGGCTCCGCATTGCTTTGGGTCTGATTTGGTCTATTAGTAGGGTAGCTCCACTTGTGCAGGACTTACAGTGTGGCCCTGGTGTTACTTAGCTAAGGAGGGAAACGAACATGTGCCCCAAAGCAGAGATTGTTCCCTGAGAAGACCGGCCTAGCAAGCTCTATCTGCCTGGGTACTAGGCTTCAGGTGACTGGCTCAGGGCATGGATTTCTGGACTGGCTGGTCCCTGATGGTGGAGCACTTGGGCTCAGCCTTTGTTAGGTGAAGCACAGTGGTGTTACTTTCGGGTGCCAGAGCCTAGGATGTTCTGGTCTCAAAGGTGCCCTTTATGCTGGCAGATTGCAGGCTCTTACCTCTTTCTCTCTCCTCATGTGTAGGCCAGTCTGCCAATGTCTTCCAGAACATGGAGGGCGACTTCATGAAGCCGGTCATCAGCATCGTGGACGAACTGCTGGAAGCCGGGGTCAATGTGACCATCTATAATGGACAGCTCGATCTCATTGTGGACACCATAGGTAGGAAAGCACTCTGAGCGGCCTATGCAGAGCAGTTCGGTAGGTTGAGCTGGAAGGGAACCGGCAGACATGCAGTTCTTGGGGCTGGTGACATTGAAATGCCAGGAAGAAGGCCGTTTCGTGTTCCGTTCATCTACATGACCTCTTTGAAGAGAACAGAGGTGTTGACGCAGTTTTTGAATGTAGGTAAGGTTTGGTGGGGTGAGGTCTGGAGCTGACCACCAAGGAAGAATTCTTGAGACATCTTTGGTGCAGAACAGTGATTTTCTGGAAGCACGGGGACAGGACCCATGGGCAGAAAGAGCTGCTGCCCTGGGCTTTTGAGGGGTGACTGATTATATATACTCTGGAGTTGGGGGTAAGGAAAAGGGGGGGGGTTTCAAAAGAACTTTTGTATGCTAAAGAGGACCTATAAGGTATTAGAGGCCTTGCTGTTGTCAAGTTCTAGTAGTTTCTCCCTCTCGTAAAGCATTAACATTAAGACAGTTGGGAGTTTCGTTCTGGAAATTAGGTGATTGCTAAGAATGCTTTTTTCTTGTAAATCATGAAAACATTTGTAAACTGAGGGAAGCACAGGTCTTGCCGGACTGTGATCTCTGTTAGGGAATCATTTGCTTTTCCTTCCCTTAGCTTTAAGGCAGCCAGGAGTGCCTGAAGAATGTGTCCCAGATCCTGCCTGGGGGTGGGAAGGTCAGAGGCTGGGAAGGTCAGAGGCTGGGAAGGTCAGCCTCTGCTTGCCCTCAGCTAGCCTCCTGCTCCCTCATCATGGTGACCCCTTAGAGAAGCCTGGGCCTGCCAGATTTTGAAACACACTACACCTACTCCTGCCAAAAATAGAAAGGGAGACCTTTTCCTGGCCATGGGATCAAGGCGCTGTTGAGTTGAGTCTTTGTCACGGGCCCAGTAGGTGGTAAGCTCTGCAGGCCGAATTGAAACTAAACCCTGCTGGCTCTACACCTGAAGACCCAATGGCCTTTGTGGTTCTGTTTCAGTAGGACCAGATAAGAACTGCGTGGCAGGTTCTCAGAGCAGGTAAATCGAGGCACATGGTCTGACAGGTCTATGATGCACCTCTTAAGGTCAGTGGGATTGAATATTTCCACCAGTTGTAAGCCAAGGGCACTAAGGCCACTTTGAAAGGGTTCTGTGTTTTCTTCCATGACCTGCCCAGGTGATCCGCGTTAGCATCTCCTGACCCTGAGACTTCACAGTCCTCCAGAGAGTCTCCTTCAGAGACCACGTGCAGAGGTCCCCAGTTTCCTTCCTTCAGAGCATACAGTGGTGGGAAAGGCAGAGGCAAACGTAGTCAGGCTTCTCAGCGTTTAGGTTTCTCCCGGGTATCTTGGACATCGCTGGGAGTTCACTGGAAAGGCAGAGTCTCACCCCCCCGCCCCCCGACCTACCGACTCCCAGTTTGCATTTTAACCAGATCTCGGGATGGGTTCTCTGCATGTTAGTTTGGGAAAGGCAAAGCGATGGGATCTAGATTTTTGTTTCTACCCCAACCAGTTGTTGATGCCAGGCCCTACTCTGTCCCTCTCGCCAGGTCAGGAGGCCTGGGTGCGGAAACTGAAGTGGGCAGAGCTGCCCAAATTCAAGCAGCTGAAGTGGAAGGCTGTGTACAGTGACCCTAAGTCTTCGGAAACGTCTGCTTTCGTCAAGTCCTACAAGAACCTGGCTTTCTACTGGATCCTCAGAGCTGGGCACATGGTGAGGTCGTGTCCCTCAGCCTCGGTCGTGGACTCTTAGCTGCCCTGAGAGGGAGGCCATGGGTGATTGATGATGCATGAGTGCAGTGCCCGGATTGGTCTTAGAAGAAATGCTTTGGTTTGGGGAGGGTTTCCAGGTGTCTCCTGAAGTCCTGCTATTAGTGCTTTATTCCTTTGGATTTAGAGAGTCTAATTTAAAAAAGCTAAATCCTTTTGAGAGCATTAAGCCGGGCTCTCTATCTTTGACTCTTTAGTTCAAATGAGTTTAATGTTACTTTCTTCTTAATTGTTTGTCTTGGGGGAAGAAGGGAGAACTTGTCTTTCCCTAACATTTTCGGGGAGCGAAAACCAAAGTTCTGCGCCCTGGAAAGCCGAGTTGCAGTGCATGGGACAAGGTGTGGGGGAGTGTTTGAACCGCAGTAGCTTCCCGATTTGCAGTTTGGAAGTGGCTTTGTGTGCAAAGATGAGGTGGTCTTCACGTGCCAAGCGAACACACTATCTCCCCTTAGGTCGTAGGTTTACTGAATGGCTGTCCACAGGCTGAGGGAGATTCTGGAGGGATAAATCCACTGTAAACACACGTGGGTGTACACGTACGGACGCAGACACCTGCACAGGTGCCCACGGGGTCAGGTGCTTCCCTCACGGTGAGGCTTTGGTCTGGCCGCTTAAATGCAGGGTCTCTCTTCTTCCTAGGACAGTGGTTTCCTGGAGGAGATTCATTGAAAGGGGTGGTAAGGTGCCTTCTGGAAAGCTCTCTCCGCCTGGCCCCCTGGTGCTTAGGACAGAATCTCCACAGAGAAGGCGCTGAGGGGCTGTGGTCTGGCTAGAAAACGCGTCTGTAAGCTCCATTTGTACATCAAGCCCACATAGTGTATTTACTTGGATGGCCGAGGAGATGCTAAGAGAGATTTCAGCAGGGACTAAAGTGCCCTCTCCAGAAATCAACTCCTTAGGGGTATTAGCTAGGCAAGGAGGAGGTGTAGGAGCAAGGAGAACCACCTGGGCAGGTCCAGAGCCTCAGGAGGGGCATTGGGGAGAGATGAGGCTGGGGATGCCTTGTTAGGGAGCTCACACGTATCCTGAAACCAACAGCGTGCCAGTGAGGGTCTTAAAGCAAAGGAGTGAAATCGCCACATTTGTTTAAGAAGTAGCATTCTAGCAGCAACGGGCCTGGGATGAGACTGGGGCAAAGACCCAATCTAAGGCACTTTTTTTTTTAAAGATTTTATTTATTTATCTGACAGAGAGAGCACACACAAGCAGGGGGAGCAGCAGAGGGAGGAGAAGCAGACTCCCCGCTGAGCAGGGAGCCAGATGCGGGGCTGATCCTAAGACTCTGGGATTGTGACCTGACCCGAAGGCAGAAATGCTTAACCCACTGAGCCGCCTGGGCGCCCCTCTAAGGCGCTCTTATAGTAATCCAGGAGGAGGAGAAGTAGAGGGTCTGATAAAGTGTCAGAAGGGAGAACTGGCTGGACTTGGTACCTGTTTGCCTGTAGAACCGCCAGGTGGGACGCTCATAAGGCAACTGAATACACTGTGTGTATATGATCCGGGGTCAAATTTTTGTTCTTGGAGACTGAGATTTGGGAGTCGAATATGAAAAAGGTTGGGGACAGGCCCTGGGTACACCACTATTTAAAAGGCAGGAGGTGGGGTGCCTGGGTGGCTCAGTCGGTTGGGGTCTGCCTTAGGCTCGGGTCATGATCGGGGGTCCTGGGATTGAGTCCTGCCTGCGTCAGGCTCCCTACTCCCCTGGGGAGCCTGCTTCTCCCTCTCCCTCTACCTGCCACTCCCCTTGCTTGTGCTCGTTCTGTCTCTGTCAAATAAATAAATTGGGGGGAAAAAAAAAAGAGGCAGGAGGTAAAAGAAGGACATACAAATGAGAGTTGAGAAAGGGCAGCCAAAAAAGGAAGAGGGAGACCAGGGACCTGGACATGCACAAAGTCGCCAGGGGCTGGCGGTGTCACAAGCTGCCACTAGCTCAGATGAAGGAGCGAAGTGTCAGCGGGGATTCGGGCAGAGTGGTATCCGAAGAGCTCGTGGCAAGCGCTTTCAGGGCCGCGGCTGGCCCGGAAGCCAGCATGGACGGGGGGAGCAGATGAATGAGCAGTGAGGGGGTGGAAGACAGCTTCCTCTCAGAAACCGGACGGAGGTTGTAGCCTGCCCTTTGAAGAAACTTGATGTGGAGAGACCGTGAGCAAGGCAGCAGCACCCAGGGTTAAGAGGACATTTTGTTCGGCTTTTTTTTCTTTTCTTTTTAAGATTTTATTTATTTAAGAGAGAGAGAGAGAGAGTGCTAGAGAGTAGGGGGGAGCAGCAGGGAGAGGGAGAAGCAGGCTCCCCACTGAGGTGGGGAGCCTCATTCGGGACTTGATCCCAGGACCCTGGGATCATGACCTGAGCCGAAGGCAGACACTGAACCACCTGAGCCACCCAGGTGCCTCCCTGTTAGGGCTTTAGATATTCTCAGTACCCTCAGCATCAACAAGGGAGGGAGCTAGTAGGAAGTCTTAGGGCACAGTACTGTGAGAAGGGGCCCTGCAGGGGCAGGTGGGAGGGGAAGGTGGATAGGGAGGGAAGGAGAGCATGTGTGCTGGAGTTCAGGCCCGTTTCCTCTGGCTTGTCACCGAGAGAAGCAAGACATCAGTTGGGGCAGCCTTAAAATAGCTCCTGGAAACTGTTATTAAATTACCCCCAACCACTTCCCCTTTAGTTGATGAAATGTCTTTTTGGTATACCCCACTGTGCCTGTGCCTCCAGGGGACCTAGGGGACAGCAGCGTGCTGTGGAGAATCATGGAGCCATGGGCTCTCAGAACTTGGGACCATCAACAGGACGCCCATCCTTGTGGGGGAGAAACGGAGGCCGCTGTCCCTCCCCTTTTCGATGGTGTATGGGAAGGGAGTTTATAAAGGAATTATCTGAAAAAACTAAGGGATGGGGCGCTTGGTGGGCTCAGACAGTACAGTATGTGACTCTGGATGTGAGGGTCATGAGTTTGAGCTCCACGCTGGGTGTGGAACCTATCTGAAAAATCTAAAGGAAAAAGAAAAGAAAATTGAATAAGAACAGTAATACCAAAATAGGGTGCCACCCAAAAAAAGCGTCTTGTTTGTTTGTTGTATTGTTGACAGATCTGCTGTTAGTTTCCCTCTTGGCTATTTTGTACTCCAGTCCCAGAGAATCCTTTAAATTGTTAGAATCTCCGCTCTTCCTTGAACAGGCTGCGTCCTGGTCACCTAAGCGCAGGTCTGATAAGGAAATCAGCAGGGGCGCCTGGGGGGCTCAGTGGGTTAAGTGTCCGACTCTTGAATTCCTCTCACGGTCCTAGGACCAAGTCCTGGCTGAGGCTCTGACCTCCTCGGAGAGTCGTCTTGGGATTCTTTCTCTCCCTCTCCCTCCACCCTTCTCTGCACTCGCGCTCACTCTATCTCTCTCTCTTCAAAAATAAATAAATCAACAGATCAGCCCCAAATGGAGGAGCAGGGTCTCTCCTAAATGCTGACCTCTTCAGACCCCTACAATCTGACAAGCTTCTGTCCTGTGCAGGGGTCATTCCAGAGATGGGACCCTCCCGTAAAGGGCGCACTCAGGTGCGATGTCCTCCTAGGCTGCTGTCGCGGAGCCGGCACTCCTCCTGGGAGCAGGGTCTCAGGATATCGCCCCTGAACCCAGAACCAGGAGTGTGGGCTCAGGAGACTGTTTGGTCCTAGGTTCCTTCTGACCAAGGGGACATGGCTCTGAAGATGATGAGGATGGTGACTCAGCAGGAGTAGGACCGACTGGCGGTGAGTTGCTCCGCCCCGGGGCACGGGAGGCAGAGCCAGGACCCTGACGCTGTAGGAGGCACCGGCCTCCTGCCCATCTCCCACGGAACCCCGCCTGCCTGTCAGTGTGAAGGTTCCCGCCCGCGTCTCCTGAGAACACACTCGCTGTCTCCTCGGCAACTTGGAAATCATTTCTGCTTCTGAAGAACTG
Organism: Martes martes; assembly: GCF_963455335.1. NCBI lineage: Eukaryota > Metazoa > Chordata > Mammalia > Carnivora > Mustelidae > Martes > Martes martes. The sequence goes on along the minus strand of NC_137904.1, from coordinate 34,008,360 downwards.
CCATCCCCCCCCCCCCCGATGGATTTGATTTAATCAAAATGAAGTGTTGAAATAGGTTGACATTTTGGTACCACAAAATGATGTGATTTATGGGGGAAAAAAAGAAATACAAGTAAACAGAATAAACACCCTTTTACTCCCTTCCCTGGGACAAGCGCGGTTACCCTTTTACTGTCCAGCCTTGTAAGTCTTTTTTTTTGCCGTATATGCATATATATTTTTTACAGAAATGGAATCATTACTGTATGTTGTCTGACTACCTGGCATACATACCAATTGTCCTATCACCTCTTCATGTCAATAAATGTTCTCCTGTGACATTTTTAATAGCTGCCGAGCATTCCATTTCGTGGATGTACCGTGAGGCACAACGGTTTCATGTGAGCAGCGCCTGGGGTGTCTGCTAGAGACAGTGCTCTGGTGATTCATCTTGACAGTTATATTTTTATACATATCCTCCTTATTTTCGTATGGTAGATTCCTAAAGGCACAATGGTTTAGTCAAAGAACTGTAACTTCTCTTTTTAAAATGAAAATGATGTCTTTAACTTAAAAGTCAGGACTTTCAAGTTTTCATCTGCGGCTCACGGTCTGCAGAAGGGACGTCATAGCCTCTGTGACAACCCTGAAAGAAACACGGTCTTGTGGTTGTGGGGCTGAGATACTGAAAACCAAACCCAGAGCCTTCCTGTGGAACAGAGTGTTAATAGCGGGTTATGCATTTGAAACTAACAATGTGCTATATGCTGGCTAATTGAATTTAAATTAAAAAAAAAGAAATAGTGGGTTAAGTCTACGTGACCCTCTCCGGGGCTCGGACCTGAGATTAGGGCAGGGCTCCTGGGGCAGGGCTACCGTGCACTTAACCATGATTTGCTGTTGGGGAGAAAGCACTCCTGTGTGCCCTTGGACATGGAAGAATGTGACAGGCTTATGCTGGGTCTCACTGGACCCCACCAGTGCATATTCTCCTGCTGCTTTTGCTGGGTGTCCTTTGCTGGAAGAAAATGTAGCTGTGTGTATAACTACTTACTGAGTCTTGTGAGTCCTTCTGGCACTGAGTTACAACACAGTTGAATTCCCAACCTCACAGGATCACTTTCATAGAAGTTAGGGTGTTAGGGGGCACCTGGCTGGCTCGGTTAGTTGTGTACGAGACTTTGGATCTCAGGGTCCTAAGTTCAAGCCCCATGCTGGTCATGGAGCCTACTTAAAAAAAAAAAAAAAAGAGGAAAAGAAGTTAGGGTACTAGTTGGGAAGGGATCTGAGTTTGAACATTTAGGATGTGCACATGGGCAGATTCCAGTGAAGCTAGGGACCTCAGACCTTTTTTTTGCCACTAGACGCAGCCCTTCCGTCCCAGCCTGAGGAAATGAATCTTCTCCTGCCTTAAGAGCCTATCACCAATTCCACGATGCCCAAAGCCCTCCTCCTGCTACATTACATTCTCTCTCAACCCACAGCCATGACTTCATGGGAAATTCCCTGTGATCAGTTCACATGGGAAGGAAGTCTGGGGCTTCATTTACAGATCGTTCTGCACGGCGGGCATGCATCACCTGGGAGCGGACAGAGGGGAAGTCCTCCCAGCGGACAGAACTTGGAACAAGGTACCTGTCTGTTCATTTTGCCTGGAAGGAGAGATGGTCAGAAGAAAGGGTCCACACCAAGGCATCGTTTGGCTGGGTAATTGGATTTGGAACGAACACAACTAAAAAATCACAAGGCCTGAGGAAGAGGTATGAGGATAGACTTCTGAATGGCAGATTATGAAGCTAACTTGTGTTCCAGGTGAATGCTCACCAAAGAAAGGGTAGAGGAAGATCTTTAATAATCAGATGGCTAGAATCGCCCGTTCTGTGGACACGGGACAGCCTCCTTCCCCAGCAACACCTGTGGACTCAGTGCCAACCGAAGTGGCCATAGTGAGAGCAGTGGACTTGGGCTCACCAAGACTGACCTGGCTGCAGCTGCTAAGTGCCTCAACCGCCAGCGCGAGGGACAATGCTGAGCCCCTGATAGGGCGCTCTTGCCCGGAGGGGTCAGCCAGCTACCCGGTGTTAGGTTGATTACATTGGACCACTTTCATTACGAAAAAGGCAGCAGGTTGATCTTACTGGAATCGACACTTGCTGTGGACCTAGATGCGCCTTCTCTGCCCACAATGCCTCTGCCAAAACTGCCATCTGTGGCCTTAGGGAATGTGTCATCTGCCATCATGGTATTCACAGCACACAAAATGCAGAAGTGGGTTCATGCTCTTGGCATTCACTGGTTTTACCATGTTCCCCCACCATCCTGAAGCAACTGCCCTGACACGTGGTTGAGTGAGTAACCACAGTACCAGCTAGGTGGTGATCCCTTGAAGGGCTGAGGCCGAGTTCTTCAGCATGTGGTATATGCTGTCAGTCGGCATCGTGCGTCTCCCACACCCTGGATCTGGGAGTCTGGGAATCAAGGCACAAAAATGAGAGTTGCTCCTCTCCCTAGCAGCCCGGTTGATCCAGTAGTCAAATTTTTGCTTCTCATTCCTACAGCTTGAGGCTCTACTGGTCTGGAAGTCTTAGTTACAAAGGGAGAAATGCTTTCACCAGGACACACAGCAAAGATTTCCTTGAAGTGGAGTTGGAAGCTGCCATCTGGTGTCTTTGGGCACTGAATAAACAGGCAAAGTACAGGCTGGGGTGACTGATCCTGACTATCAAAGGGAAATTGGGTTGTTACTATACAGTAGGGATAATGAGGGAGAATGCCAGAGATCCTTTGCAGTACCTTATAGTACTCCCATAGCCTCTGACTCAAGTCAAAGGAAAACAGTAATAACCCAATTTATACTGGTAATGGCTCACACCTTCCACAAAGGTTTGGATCATTCCACCAGGTGAGGAACTATGATGAACCGAGGTGCTTGCTGAGGACAATAAGGAATAAGGAGTAAGTGGTGAATGATGGTAGTTACAAACATGAGTCGTGACCTCATGACCTGTTGTAGAAAATACTCATACTGTAATAGTATGAGTATTTCTCCCTTATGGTGATGTGAATATATTTTAATAAATATTAACCAAATTTAAAAAATCTCTCAATCCTTTATTTCCTAATTTAAGATGTGCTCGCAATAAATAACGTTCTGTGTAAGTATTTAAGTATCAAGATGTCAAAAAGGGAGTATGAACCAGCTCAGAAAAGAATGCCCATTCTCCGGAGACAAACCAGGGACTCTGGTGCTGTTCTGGGGAGAAGGTCAGTGTGGTTTTGGCTGTATGGGGGATATTGTGTTGTGTTATACACAAGTGTGGTTCTGTTACTGTCTTTATTTGGAGAGTAAGTGTGGTTTAAGGCAACGTGTCCAGGTGCCAAGTGGAAAAGGGATGGGCCATGGGGTCTTTGTAATGTTTCCACTTGCCTAGTCCAAATTATATTTTTCCAGAATTATCTTTCCTGTATGTTTTTTATTAGAACGGCCCACGAGACTAGAGATTCTCATGGAGATTTGGAGGCTGCAAATGAGACAGCAGCCAATTTTAGCTCAAAGTGCTGTCATTTCTCTGCCGCCTCAGCCCCTCCGCAGTCAGGCCCGCCACAGCTTCACATTCCCTTGGATCCTCCTGGAGCATCTCTGCCTCTTGGGCCAGGTGAGTGTGCTTAGCTCTGTGAAGAGGACTCAGCGGACACGAGTTTCTGTCCCAGGGACTGTCCTCACGGACTCCAGCTCACTGGATCCAGAGTGCTCTTGTCCTTTCTCTACTTTACTGTCCCTTCCTGACTGGTAGCCCTTTGTCCCTCAATCCCCAGCATCACATTTTGGGGAAAGCTGCCTACCCAGCTCCCACACTGCATGAGTCAAATCCCCACACATGCATGCACACATACATACATGCGCACGTGCACGCACACGGTTCCACTTCTCTGGTCGAATCCTGACTGATTCCATAAATTAGATTCAGAGTTCTTCTTTAATGGATTCAGAGTTCCCACAGCTGGAGTCTGCACGTGTGAGAATGCCTTTCTGTTCTGTCCGTGTGAGCAGCAGCTTCATCGGATGCGGAGCCCTGGGTCACATCTCACCTTCGTTGTTGGCATCAGCTGTTGCTGAGGAATTTGAAACCAACCTGACTTTGGGTTTTGGGTTTTTGTTTTGCTTTTTGTTTTTGTTTTTTAACTTTTGTAAATGGTTAATTTTGGTACCTGGATGCTGTACACTTCTTTGTTTAATCTTGTAGATTGGTAACTTTAGATGGTACACTCATGTGTATAGTTTTTTTTTTTTTTAAAGATTTTATTTATTTATTGGTTAGAGAGAGGGAGAGAGAGCGCGCGCGCGCGCGAGCGCGCACAGGCAGACAGAGTGGCAGGCAGAAACAGAGGGAGAAGCAGGCTCCCCACCGAGCAGGGAGCCGGATGTGGGACTCGATCCCAGGACGCTGGAATCATGACCTGAGCCAAAGGCAGCCGCTTAACCAACTGAGCCACCCAGGCGTCCCTCATGTGTATAGTTTTTAATTAATTTTGCCCAATATGTAGTGAGCTTTTGTGTTTTTTGTTTTTGTTTTTGTTTTTGTTTTTTTTGAGAGAGTGAAGGGAGAGGAGCAGTGGGAGAGGGAGTGAGAGAGTCTCAAGCAATCTCTGTGCTAAGCACAGATCCCGACAGGGAGCGTGATCTCACAGCTCTGAGATCATGACCCGAGCCAAAATCAAGAATCTGATGCTTAACCAACTGAGCCACCCGGGCGTCCCCATTCTGGGTACTTTTAACGGAGACTGCCATCAGCAGGTTACTACCTGCTAACATGGTGCTAACCATTTTGTAACTTTTATAAATAGATCAATACAGTGTACACCTAAAACTCACACAGTGTGTTAATTATATCTCAAAAAGAGCTGGGAAAGAGGCCCCTGTGTGGCTCCGTTGGTTGAGCGACTGCCTTTGCCTCAGGTCATGATCCTGGAGTCCCGGGATCGAGTCCCACATCAAGCTCCCTGCTCAGCGGGGAGTCTGCTTCTCTCTCTGACCCTCTCCCCTCTCGTGCTCTCTCTCTCACTCTCTCACTATCAAGTAAATAAATAAAATCTTTAAAAAAAAAAAAGAGCTGAGAAAAACAAGACTACATTAACATCACTACTTCAATTTCTGGTAAACTCTGGTCAATTTTTTGGGTCATTTTTTTAAAGTTTATTTATCTTTAAAAATTTTATTCCTTTGAGCCAGAGAGAGCACAAGCAGGGGGAGCAGCAGAAGGAGAAGCAAGCTCCCCGCTGAGCAGGGAGCCTGATGTGGGGCTCCATCCCAAGAGCCTGGGATCACGACCTGAGCCAAAGACCAACTGAGCCCCCCAGGCACTCCAGTCCTGCCTACACCCAACCTGTGGTTTGAGCTCACAACCCTGAGATCAAGAGTCGTACGCTCTTCCAACTGAGCCAGCCAGGTGCCCCAAGTTTGGTCAGGTTTTGACATTTCTAAAGCGCTTTTGTTTTCTTTAATTGTCTTTCTCCTTTTTTTCCTCAGTTATGGCAGCGGCTGTTTCACCTTTGACCGAAGTCTCCTTGTCTGCTTCTTCGTTTCCTATTTCCTGGACTTGTGTTTGCTTTAATCTCCTTGAGACAGAACAAAGTATTTAGACTTTCCTAGTAGAAACCTTCAAAAGAATGTTCCTCATATATCTTTCGTATCTCGCATTCACTTCTTGAGTTTCAGTTCTGGGTGTGTGTTTCATGTTCACGTTTCCTTTTTGGTGCCTCCGTCTGTTTGAATGAAGGAGGTTATGGGAGTCCTCTAATTCCCCATCCGGTTCATCTGGTTATTTCTTAGATTTTCCACTTAGTTCTTATTCAGGAAAATTGGATATTGTGGATCTATGTGACCCATTTAGTGCTTCTGCTGCCTGAGGGAGGTGGATGCTCGCTGGTTGGGCAGTAATTACTGGAAACATACTCCTTGTGGCCTACTAATGGCAGAAACACTGAGATTTTGTTGTTTTCTGCTGCAGGATGGACCAACCACTTTGGTAAAGAAGCGAAGTCAGGAGAGACCTAGGGACGTATTTGCTGGGTGTATTCGTTCCGTATTGCTGCATAATAAATTACCCATAGACTGTGACTTATAACATGTATTGTCTGATAGCTTGTGTGGGTCAAGAACCTGGGTATGGCTTAGCTGGGTCCTATGCTTGAGGGCCTCTCACGAGGCTGCCAGCAAGGTGTTGGCCAGGCCTGCGGCTAAGACCTCGAGACAGCAGTGGGGAAGCACATGCTTCCAAGCTCACTCCGGAGGTGGTCAGCGAGATTCAGTTCCTCCCGGGCTGTTGGACTGAGGGCCTCCCCCAGTTACTTGCCCTGGGAACCTCTCTCTAGGGCAGCTCACAGTGCGGCAGCTTGCATCATCGGAGCAAGCAAGAGAGGAGTCAGAGTGCAGGCAGGATCAAGATCACCGTCTCGTATAACTAATCGCGACAGTCTGGCTCATCACAAGCATGCGCTTGGGTGCAAGCTCAGGTCAGCAGGTCCACCCACACTGCAGCAGAGGGGATTCCGGAAGAGCACGGGTGCCAGGCGCTGGACCATCGTCGGGAATCATTTAGAAGCCGGCTGTCATGGTGGGTCGACACTGCGTCTTCTCATACTTGCTTCTGTCGATCTTCACCTCAGATCGCTTCTTGTCAGGAGCAGGGTCCATGGAGAGAGCATGGTGATGTGTGGCCTTGCGGACTCTCCTCACTCCCCACACTCCCCACACTCCTGTGGTGGAAGAGTGAGCTCACCAGGCTGTTTTCCGTCTGTCCTGACACCTGCCGGACTCACAGTCCATCTCACAGGTGGGAGGAATAGTAGTGTGACCCCTAGGAATTGCTTCCGCTCGCTTTGTACTACACTGCATTCCTGCCGTGAAGGGAGGAGCCGTGTTTGGTCCAGAGCAACAACAGGTAACACGAACACCGGGTCATAGCCTTTGAACATTTATTCTATACCAGATGCTTTGTGTGGATTTTCACATCTAATTCCCCCAGGCTTCTGAAGTGAAGTATAATAATTTGGTGCCCTTTTAAAGAAGAGAATATTTCGGCTTGGAAAGATCACATCACCTGGCTGAGATCCCACGGCTGTGAGTAGCAACTCCCCAATGTAAGTGTGGAACCACCATATAAAGTTTTTTTTTGTTTTGTTTTGTTTTTTAAAGATTTTATTTATTTATTTGACAGAGATCACAAGTAGGCAGAGAGGCAGGCAGAGAGAGAGGAGAAAGCAGGCTCTTCAAGGAGCGGAGAGCCCGATGCGGGGCTCGATCCCAGGACCCTGGGATCATGACCTGAGCTGAAGGCAGAGGCCTTAACCCACTGAGCCACCCAGGCGCCCCCACCATATAAAGTTCCAAATACTCTCCAACACACTCATTGCTGGGGGTTTGGTCTCAGAGAGAGGGTGCTTTAGGTTACTCTATTTTCATCCAAATTCATTTTGTGAACTTGCTTCACTAGTGATTACAGTGTCGGATTTGGATTCAGATTCAACCTTTTTCTGGCAAGCACCACCCTAAGCAGTTTTCCCTTTTTGTTCTCCTAAGATAAAGATTTCATTATGTCCAGTTTACAGATGAAGAAACTGAGATCCAGAGGTCACACAGTTCATGAGGGGCAGAATAAGGAAACCAACTCTTTGTACTTCCTACAATGATTTTGTCCTTATTTTGCTTCTTTGTCCATTTAATGCATTTTTTAAAAAGATTTTATTTATTTGAGAGCGAGGGAGAGCATGAGTAGGGGGAGGGGGCAGAGCAGGCTCCCTGCTGAGCAAGGAGCTTGACGTGGGGCTTGATCCCAGCACCCTGGGATCATGACCTGAGCCGAAGGCAGATGCTTATCAGGCTGAGCCACCCAGGCACCCCTAATGCATTTTGACTTTAGGCTCATCCCTTCAGATATGCTTCTCCAATGGCTTTCTCATGGCCTTATGTTCAAATCCACAATCCTTAAGTAAACCCGGAAGACCTAACAGAATCATCCTCTTCAGTCTCATTTCGTGTCTCTCTACCCCCAGCTCTTTGCACTGCAGCATATTAGAAGATGGGTTTTTGGGAGGACCCTGTAAATTGTATTCTTCTTCCCTACCCACATTCTGAAACAAACAAACAAAAAAATCTAAAAACAAATCCAAAAAAAAAAAAATCCAAAACACAAAAAACAAAGTCAGCAGGTAAGAAGACTGAAATAGACTGGAGGATATAGCTCAGTGTTTGAGACAAAGTCTACTTGCTACCTCCCAATTCCCACTCTTGACCTTGGACCAGCCCATGTCAGGGAAAGGTGGTATGTGTAGAGCAGACACTGCCTCCCACTCATCCCAGTAGAGAGAGAAAAAGAGAAACCAAATCCTGAGATCCAGGACCTATACTAGACTGGATCCACCCAGTCAAGAAATGGAGACCAATGTGTGTACCCCACTGTGATGCACCGTGGCTCAACTCTTCCAACCTCCAGCCCACCATCAAAGGCACCTTCCTGACGACAGAGTTCAGAAAGCCAAAAACTGTAGTCACAGGCTCCTTTGTAGCGAGGCTTTTGGTTGGAAACAGGTGCAGATTTGATGGCAGCCCCTTTTGATTTTGTAGTTGCCGCCAAGTCATCGTGTGGAGGCATGAGACTTTTCTGCAGCGACCTTCCAGGACCCATTTTTGGCGCGTAACAACAGGCTGTTGTGGCAGCGTCTTGACTAGGGTGTCTGGGTCCCTGACTTGCAGCTGTGGAGGTCTGTGTTCAGTTAGCAGCCCACCGGAGGGCTGGGAAGTAGTAGCTCCACCTGTGGGCCATTTCTCCTGGGCTTTTGGAGTCTCCCACGGAGACCTTATCCTTGAGCCTCTCTTCCCCTCCTTCCAGTCCATGGATACCTGGTCAACCCCTTTCTACCCAAAACACTGAGAGAGCTTTCTGTTTCCTGCACTAAACTTTGAATGATACTATAGCGTCAGGGCCTGACAGGTAGCTTTTTAGACTGTCACAGGAGTGCCTGCCATTAACTAAGGCTTTGAATTTCAAGGCTTCCCTCTCAAAGACATCCATCTCCAATAACGCACTGCTGGCGACACATACAGACGGCATGTGCCAGGCCGCCCCATCCGTGACAGTCCCATTCTAGAGCACCCTGGGTGACCTACGTACCTGGCCATGTGAGGCACCCTGCCTTTCCCTTCCTGTGCTCTAATTCTCTTACATTTTTTTTAAGTTTTTCCTTTTCTTTTTTCATCAAGATATAATTGATGTGCAGTTTTGTGTAAACTCTAGGCACACAACATGTTCATTTGATACATTTATACATTGCACTATGCAATGTTAACCAACACTTCTGTCATGTCACGTAATTTTTGTGTGTGTGTGGTGAAAACAGTTAAGATCTACGTTTCTTAGCCACTTTTTTTTTTTAAGATTTTATTTATTTATTTATTTGACAGAGAGAGAGAGAGAGAGAGATCACAAGTAGGCAGGGAGGCATGCAGAGAGGAGGAAGCAGGCTCTCCGCAGAGCAGAGAGCCCGATGTGGGGCTCCATCCGGACCCTGGGATCATGACCTGAGCTGAAGGCAGAGGCTTTAACCCACTGAGCTACCCAGGTGCCCCTCTTAGTCACTTTAATCTTTATAGTACAATTGACTGTAATCGTCATGCAACGTGTTAGATCTTCAAAACTTTGCTTTAAATTCACCAGTGAAGAGTGAACTCGTGAAACCCTCAGCCCCCATCCTCAAGCCCAAAAAGGCAGAATCCCAGGTCTGCTGCACCCTCTTTACCCCTGACCTCCGAGCGTGTCCCCGAGACCACTATGTCCTCTCCAGGGCTTGTGTGAGTAATAAACCTGGTTTGGTTAAGGTTCCCTGAAGGTCTTGGGAGGTGTGTCTTGCAGCCTGACTGCCAGGTGGCCTCCAGCAGGAGGAGAGGAGGCCGGCAGCAGGAGTAGGGGTCCCGGGGAGTGTCCCCAGGCATTCCTAGCTGCTGGCCTCGTATCACCCAGACCATCGCAAAATAGATCCCCATCAAATAACTCACCCTTCCTCCATGGGGAGGACTAAGGGAGGGCCAGAGGCCAGGAGTCTTTAGGGAAGACTTAAAACCAGAGCTAGGGAAGAGGCATTTCTCCTCCTCACCCCAACACTCAGCACTGCAACGATCACATGCCTTCTTGTCGAACCACCTCCTGCCCCTCCCCACCTGGCTGCTTCCTTCCTTCCCTTTCAGGTCTCAGCAGAAACAGAACCCCCTCCCAGAAGCCTTCTCTGGTTCCCCAGACTAGGTTAAGAGTCCCCTCCCTTTCCTTCTTAGCACTCTCCCTGTACTCTGTAATCCTCAGGCTTCTTGTGATGATGTCCTGCTGTCCCTGGTACAGGGCAGGCCTTCCCTGTTCGTTAGATGGCTGGCTGACTGGCATTCCAGGGCAGGGACGGAGGAAGGAGCCCACGGACCTCCTCCAGATTGTGAAGTGTGGCCCCCGAGCTGCATTCTTGGCCCCCTGGAGTTGGCTCTGTTGCAGGCTTCAACCTACCTCACTTGCTTTGGCTGGGATTTCAACATTCCATGATGACATCCACTTTTTGCCTCATCTGTTTATGAAAATGTGCCACATTTCCTCCTTCCAGAAACTTGGGCTCCTTACATGTGCCACTTTTTCCCCAGCTCTTGTGGCAGATGAGGTTCCCGGTGGTGGGATCCTTGGGAGCAGTGACCTCGCGACAGCAGGAAGGAGGGCAATTCTCACATGGAACTGTGCTGTGACTTAGGGCTCCCGCTGCCAGGTGGGACATTACGGAGGTCCATATCCATGCAGGGGTGTGGATAATTAACAGGCTGTAGGTTGAATGTGCCAGAACTAAAAGCTTTCTCTGCCTTAAAATGAATTTTACATCTTAGAGAACTTCAACTACCTGGACAGGTCCTCTCTGACTTCCCCTCCATGTCGTACCCAGATCATTAAGACTCTGTCACCTGGGGCAGCTTCTGATGAAGGACTGACTCCCTGCAATCACCATCATCTATTTCCCCCAGAGGGCTGTAGAGCATTTCAGGGAACAGAAGTTGTCTTACTCGTCTCTGTATCCCAAGTCCCTGGATACAAAGATATACAAAGATACTAGATATATCTGTGCTGAACTGAACTAAATTGTCAGCATCACTTTGGAGCATGGAGCCTATGGAAGAAAGGGAGAAATACGTGTCCAGGGTCATTTGGGACTTTGGTGATGTCAGATTTCCCGTCGCCATGCAGTCCATCCCAGACACTGACGGCTGTCTTTATGAGAAACCACATACCTCCTTTTTCACCCATCTCTCAGGATACCCTCCTGCCAGGTGCACCTTCTTTGTATCACCTGGAGAGCTGTTCCTGTTTGATCTTTAGCATAACCTGATATGGGAAACAAAGGTAGAAAGAAATGTAGATAAAATGAAATGTCCTTATAACCTGTAGCCCACGGACAAATACTTGAGGCAGACAGAGTAGAACCTTCCTCCAGGGAACTCCCAACCATCTTAACATGAATGCCTTGCTGGAGGGAAAAAACAACCTTAGCCAGACCTCCCAAGTCGGGTGAATCTTCTTTAGCATATCAAAGTCCTTTCAGAGCTTCCCTTTGTCTTACTTCCCTAACCCCAAAGTATATAATCAGTTGCTCCCCACAGTCCTAGAGAAACCTCTCTTTCTGCCCACAGGTCCTGTCCTATAAAACCACCTTTTTGCACCAAAGATGTCTCAAGAATTCTTTCTTGACTGTTAGTCCTGTGCCCCAACAACACTGCAAAACGCATCAACCTAATGGAAACCAAACTTGGCTGCATCGTTTCCATTATCTCATTAGGGTCTTGAGGAAATGTTTCTGGACTTGTCCTGTCTTGCAGGAGATACGTAGGACTCTGATCAGGTCATCAGCAGACACTTCGGTGTTTTATTAAGTGAAACAAGTTTCTTGTGATTATTTTTTTCTTAAAAATGTTTGACCTTGAAATAATTTTGCGAAAAATAAAAATTTGCCCTTCCTGCCTTAACGTATTAAAATTTCATTTCTGGGGGCGCCTGGGTGGCTCAGAGGGTTAAAGCCTCTGCCTTCAGCTCAGGTCATGATCCCAGGGTCCTGGGATCGAGTTCCGCATGGGTCTCTCTGCTCAAGAGGGAGCCTGCTTCCCCCCACCCCCCCCACCTGCCTCTCTGCCTACTTGTGATCTCTCCCTCTGTCAAATAAAGAAATAAAATCTTAAAAAAAAAAATTTCATTTCTGACTGCCAATACCACGCTAATAACTAACATTGATTGAGCACTTGCCCCGTATGAAATGCTGGGCCAAGTGTGTACAGGCATTATTTGTCTTATTTATTCTCTACCCCGACCTCATGAACTGGACACCTTAAAAAAAATTGTCCCATTTTATCTATGAGGAAATCAATTTAGAGAGATGAAGTATAAGCTCATCCGATTTTGAATGCTACAGAAATTTAATTTTGATATGTTTTTAAACATCATGTGTTTCTATTTCATGCCCTACCCTGTTTTTCATTGAAGAGTATTGCATAGAAAATTCTCCAGTGATTAGAGCTTCCAGATTGGTGAACAGATCGAGATGCTGGGAGGGTGACATACCCAGAGAGGGCACGGAAGCTCCCCGCCCCTCACCCCATACCCCGCCCTGTGCATTCCTTCCATTTGGCTGTTCCTGAGTCACATCCTTTTCTAACAAATCAGCAAGAGTAAATAAAACAACAACAACTTTCCAGATACTTATGTAAATTTTACAGTTCTCATTTTCTAGACTCAGAGTAATTCTATGAAATTGATTTACAATGGTTTATGTCATTTGTCTTTATGTTAGATTCTCTTTACATTGACTGCCACAAGCATTCTTTATCTACAGCAAGATAATACTTTGAAATGTTAATCCTTGTGATTTTCTTCTCTATCTTACTGAGTTTATGATCCTTCACCAGATCATCCAGGGTCATCTAAAATGCCTGGAGAGCTGTGCCTAGCTGGCTCAGTCCCAGGAGCATGCAACTCTTGATCTTGGGGTCGTGGGTTCAAGCCCTACATTGGGCATGGAGCCCGCTTCTTATTTATTTATTTATTTATTTTTATTTTTTATGGAGCCCGCTTTTTAAAAAAAGTATTTTATTTATTTATTTGAGAGAGTGAGCATGAGCAAGGAGAGGGAGAGGAAGCTGCTAAGAAGGGAGCTTGATGCAGGGCTTGATCCCAGGACTCCGGCATCAGGACATGAGTCAAAGGCAGCCCCTTAACCGACTGAGCCACCCAGGCACCCCTGGAGCCTACTTTAAATAAATGAAGGAAGGACGGATTGGAACTGTTAAAAATAATGCAAGTAGGGGCATCTGGCTGGCTCAGTTGGTAGAGCATGCTACTCTTGATCTCAGGGTTGTGTGAGGGTGTAGAGACTACTTAAGAAAAAAAGAAAGCAGCATTAGGAACCATAGCTTTTGATTTGCGATAGAAAAGAAGAGGTATTTGAGAATCAAAAAGACCCTGCAAGGAAAGGGCGGAGAATGTGTGCCTTCATAACAAATGGTGTCAAAGATCAACAAAGCTGGACCCTAATTAAAGTGGTGAGTGTAGGTCTAGGATAAAGGAGATTGAGGATAGTAATGCTCTGGCACTAGGGGACAGAATTCACCTTCAGTTTGTGCAGGGGTCTGAAATAGAACTGTAAATTTGGGATCAGTGGTGTATCCAGTGGCATGCTGGTTGCCTGTCCATCCAATAGTTACTCTCTTCTTATTTTCTAATGGAGATGTAATAGATATAACAGTGTGTAAATGTGCAACATGTTGGCTTGCTACATTTATACATTGCGATGTGATTACTGTAGTAGCCATTAGCTAACACCTCTTTCATGTCATGTAATTATCATTTCTTCTTGGGGAGAACATTTAAGATCTAGTCTCTTTGCATCTTTGAAGCTTGTAATACAGCTTCATTCATATTGTTGAATGATCTGGAGAGTTATGCTATGCATTAACGCTCCAGAACTTACTTACTAGTTGCAAGTTTGTAAACTTAAACGCCTCCCCATCTCCCATCTCCCAATTCCTGGTAGCCACCATTCTACTTCCTGTTTTCATGAGTTCAGCTTTTTAAAATTCCACATGTAAGTGATATCATACAGTATTTCTCTTCTGGTACCCTCAAAGTGCATCCATGCTGTTGTAAATGGCTGGATTTCCTTCTTTCTCGAGGCTGAATGATATTCCATTGTATCTATGTAAGTTCTCTCCATTCCATCAGTCTTTAATTTGTTCAGAGGGCAGTGTGCCTAGTTAAAGATACCTTCCCTGACCTCCTGGCTGCTAGGAATGGCCAGCTCTGCCCAGTGATTGGTAAGCAGAAGTAGGTGGATAGACTACCAGGATACTTTATACAAAGGGATAGATGAGACTTGGGTGCATTTTTGTCTTTCCCCTGTTGGCCCAGAATGTAAACTTGCTAGAGGCAGAGCAACTGTCGTGTGATATAAGGCAAAAAGAGCATGTAAATGCAAGCTACTTGTGAGGATGAGGGTCCCTGGGACAATGATGACACTGTAGAGCTGCTGTGCCAGCCCCCCATCACGTGTTTTCAGTCTTCCTAGAAAAAAAAAGCCCCCATGTGGTTAAACTAGTATAGTCACTTTTTCTGTTGCATGTAGTCAAATGCTACCCAGGCTACTGATGGCCCCTGAACCCCAGGGCCTTAATGAGAAGCCCAGGGAGAGTCCAGACTGTGAGGAGGGAGAGGGGCCCAGGAAGAATCCTATGGGAACTTGAAACACGGAACAGCCAGGCAGAGAAGGTGGACTTGCAAGAGAACTTGGAGAAGTAGGAAAAAACTTGAAACTGGTGTTTAGCCAGGAGTGCTTGCAAGTAAGCATCTCTAAGACCAGGAAGCAGAAAAGTTGAAAAGAGGTGCCTGGGTGGCTCAGTTGGTTAGGCATCTGCTTTTGGCTCAGGTCATGATCCCAGGGTAACTGGGATCGAGCCCCACATTGGGCTCCCTGATCAGTGGGGAGCCTACTAATCCCTCTGCCTGCCACTCCCCCTGCTCGTGCTCTCAAATAAATAAAATATTAAAAAAGAAAAAGAGAAAGAGAAGAAGGAGGAGAATGAAGACAGGAAGGAAGGAAAGGTAAAAGAATCATCTCATAGGCAGGTTACCTGGATTCAGTACTGGTTCAGGTCACTACTACTCAGGTGGCCTGTGCCTCAGTCTCCACATTTGTAAAATGGGGATAATAGCAATAATAATAATAATAATAATAATAATAATAATAATTGGGGTCCCTGGCTGGTTCAGTCAGTAGAGCATGAGACTCTTGATCTCGGGGTTGTAAGTTCGAGCCCCACATTGGGTGTAGAAATTAAAATAAATAAAAAAATAAAATTTTAAGAAAATGAATCATAAGGTTATTGTGATGGTTAAGTGTGAAGGTTAAGTGTGAATAAACCCTCAGTCAGCATTAGCTGCTATCACTCCACAGATGGAGGAAGGTGTTTTTGTTTTTGTTTTTGGTAACGGCTAATCCCTCAGGAGGCCTGCAAATGGTTTATCCTCCATGGAATTAACAGACATTCGTCACCAGACAGGCCTAATGAAAGCCCGTTCCCCCTAGGGTGGTGCAGGGAGTTCCTCCTCTGAGTCTGGCGGCTCACCCCGTGGCTGTGTGCTAGCAAACGGTTGTCCATTCAAAGGAGCCTTTAGAAGCACTTGTTGAAGGCCGTTCACGTGCACGGGTTGCACTGGATGATGGTGGGATACAAGGGTGTACAATATAGTGTGTGCACTCGTGCCTGGGTGGGGAGATCCCTCCAGGGCACCAACAGCAACCCCTACCTTTTATCTGCAGCACTTGAAGCAGAGCCAATGCGACCGTCAGGAGACACCTCAGGAAACCTGCCAGTGAAGCTAACTTGGCACAAGGCAGAGCCAAGAAGTGAAGGGAAATAGAGTTCCAGAGCAACGACATATTTGAGCCCTCTATCAAATAACATCTGAAGGGGGAAGTATTCTCCCACTTTTCCTCCGGGATCCGATGAATTGCTTAAACCATTTTGAGTGAAATTTTCCTTCACTTGCAACTGAAATAATCCTAAATGATACAGGTGATATCTAACTCATATTTGCCTCCTGCCTTAAATTTCACAGCCTTATTCGCGGTTGTTAATGCTTAATTAAATGAACTGTTGCTATTGCCTAACTAGCCGGTTTCAGAAAAGAGTAAATCCTAGGTACCGTTTTTTTTCCCCCCCAGGTACCGTTTTAAACAAAATTATATTATGGAAAATCGCAAACAAATACAATCATAGAGACAATAGTATAATGAACCACCATGCTCCCATCACTCTGTTTGGACAATGGTCAACGCGTGAACAAACTTATTTTACCTATTCTGCCTTCCACCCCCCAAAATGGATTATGATTATTATTATTTTTTTAAAGATTTTATTTATTTATTTGACAGACAGAGATCACAAGTAGGCAGAGAAGCAGGCAGAGAGAGAGGAGGAAGCAGGCTCCCTGCTGAGCAGAGAGTCCGATGTGGGGCTCGATCCCAGGACCCCGGGATCATGACCTGAGCTGAAGGCAGAGGCTTTAACCCACTGAGCCACCCAGGCGCCCCGATTTTTTTTTTTTTTTTTTTTTGAGAGAGAGAAAGAGCACACGGGAGGGTCAGAGGGAGAGGGAGAGAGAGAATCTTAAGCAGGTTCCACGCTCAGCATGGAGCTCAATCTCGTGATGCCCTGAGATCGTGACCTGAGCCAAAATCGAGAGTTGGATGCTTAACTGACTGCACCCCCCAAAATGGATTATTTTTAAAGCATATGCCTGCTTTATTTTATTTGATGAGTGTGCTTGGGTCACAGGACGGCACCATAACTGCCAATGAGTGGACAGAGCAGAGGTCTAGCCCCCTTCAAACCCCAAGACTTCTCTAGCAGAGGAGTCCCCTTGATGCTGGCAAGTCAAAGTGGTGACTTTCCATTACAAGTGGTATTAACAGTGATGCCGGGGAGAAAGGGAGGGATCAGAGGAAGCTTTCAGATAGGAAGAAGGACTAAACTGAACCCTATGAGCTGGGTAGAATGTAGGTACCTAGAAAGACCAGAGAGTGGGATTTATTTTTATTTCTAATAAAACAATAAGTATAATCATTAAGAAAAATTGGAAAATACAGAAATATAATAAAAAATAGTCATTAGAAGTTTCATTAACCAGAAAGGTCATTGGGGTTTATTTTTAGTATTTGGTTGTTTTTGTTTCTTTTTTCCTCTCTCTAGGTTAGTTGTAACTATACGGCTAATCTGTATCTCTGTAGTTTTATTTAACAGGATAAGCAGTTTTCTGTTACTGTGGACTCTTTGTAAACTTAATTTTTAACAGATGCACAATAGTTCATTAAGAACATATTCCATAGTTGATGTGCTCAATCCCCCGTATTTTGACATTCTAATTCCATTTTTTTGTGTGATTATAAATAACCATGTGATGAATATGGTTTTGTTTAAAACTTTTTCTGTATTGGGGCGCCTGGGTGGCTCAGTGGGTTAAAGCCTCTGCCTTCGGCTCAGGTCATGATCTCAGGGTCCTGGGATCGAGCCCCGCATCAGGCTCTCTGCTCAGCAGGGATCCTGCTTCCTCCTCTCTCTCTGCCTGCCTCTCTGCCTACTTGTGATTTCTATCTGTCAAATAAATAAATAAAATCTTAAAAAAAAATTTGTTAAAACTTTTTCTGTATTTAGAGGTATTTAATTACTATGGACTACCAAAAGCAAAATTACTTTTAAGAGAGTATGAAGAGTGGGGCATTTCTTTTTTTTTTTTTTTTTTTTTGCCCCTGCCCATCTGAGTGGGGCATTTCTAATACCGATTTTATGCCATCTTGTGTTGTCATATAGTAATCTCAACAGGCATTCCAATTTTTTCAAGATACATTGGTAGACATGGATGAATTTTAAGAATAGAAGCCCTAGAGTATATGACAAAGAAATTGGATCTTTAACTGGGCACACAGCCGTGCAGAAGAAAAGGTCTACATTTGCCAGCCTCCCTTGTAGCTCAGCGCCACCCTGTGATTAAGTTTTGTCCAATGGAATAGAAGCAGAAATGTTCTCCTCGTAATGGCTAGAAACCTTCCCCGTAGGTGTTTTTTGCCCTCTTTTCCCCCTTTCTTTCATTTTACTGGCTAGAAAGTGGATGCCACCTTGTGGGGGTAATGAGCATAAGGACCAAAGCACAGGCATGGTGGGGAGAGGAGCTGGAAGAAGCCAGGGTCCCTGAGAACTCTGAAGGATAGAGCCACCATCCCACTTTTCCACCACTGCCCTCTTTGCAAGGGAAAGAAAGAAAGTTCTATCTTAAGCCTCTGATGGTTTGGGTTTTCTACCACATCAAGCCAAACCTAGTTCTAATACAGTCTGGTTTTAGAAACTAGGAATGGCATTGCTGCCCTCTGTTTCGTAAGCCTGGAGATGTTGAGAGTTACTGCCATGGGAAGCATTTCAAATGTATTTTGAGACCATATCATTAGGTTTTGTTTCTTAAGTCTTCCTGATCCCAATGCAAAAGCCAGTGTCAGCAGCAGGAAATTCCAAGTTCAGCTGTGAGATTCACGATGTCTAACCTCTAACAGAGTTGCCTCAAGTGTAAAGGAAAAGAAAGGACCTGGGACAGGGCAATCTTCTCCCGGTTTATCTTGTTTCCAGAGATTACCAACCCCACTCCAAGAACTATTAAAAGGCCCTCTTGAGAGAACTACAACCAAAAATGGCATTTGGCATCTCTCTGGGAACACATTTAACTCTGCTCCTAGAAGAATAACCTGTTTTAATTGCTAAAAAGCTCAAGTCAAGCCGTGTTTTCATCTGGGCTGGAGAAAGGAAACCACTGAGAAAATAGTTTAAAATAAAAATACCAATCTAAAAAGGAAGTAAAACGCCAAGTCCAAAGAAGTTTGTGTTAGAATGTACTTCGGTTACAGTAAATCAAGTCTGCTGAAAACATACTTTGGGACTCAGATCTAAAATACATAAAGATTGGGGAATCAGGGAGTTTTGTTCCTCAAAAAAAAAAAAAAGTTAAAAAAAAAAAAGATGGTTATTGGGACGCCTGGCTGGCTCAGTCAGTAAAGCATCCAACTCTTGATCTTGGGGTCGTGATTTTGAGTCTCACGTTGGGTGTAGAGATTACTTTAAAGAAAAAAAAGTGATTTGTGGGCATGAGGAAGGGAGTGCAATATTTTACTGTGACGTTTAGAGTGATCCTGGTGCCTTCCTCTTCCTGCCAAAAGGAGAACTGGTCAGCAGTGAAAATCAGGGTCAGACTCGAAAGCAAAGAGCTGCACCCAGGTGATTCTCTCCAGAATTAAATAGGAACATTAAGTTAGCTCAATGGGATGTCCTCTGGTGTACAGAGGTCTCTCTCTCTCTTTTCCAAACGGCCCGCTTCCCGTCCCCTCTACCAAACCACATGGGAGGGGTCTGGCTACCTTCTGCAAGATCCCCTCTTCCCCCCCGACTCACCGCGGACTGAAGCGTCCGGTGTGTGCACAACCGTGCGGTCCACTCTGGAGCAAGCCGGAGAGCAGCCGTGCAGTCTGTGACTTTGCACACGGCAGCGTGCAGTCCCGCCAGTCTGCACACCTCCGCACGACTCCCACCTGGGGAAAGCAAGCAAAGGTAAGTGTTGTTTCAGGCGAAGCCGAACAAAGATGGCAAATCTGTCTCGAAGGAAATCATGCCATGCAGCCCAAAGCCAGTGTGATTAAAAAGAAACATGCAACCATCCTTGGCCGTTCTCTTATCGTGATAAATCACCAGCCTTCAGCAGGTCCAACTGTCCATTTCTGTATGGACTTCAAGAGGTTTCTGGTATTGTAAGTCTTTTTCAGAATAGATATTTCACCTCTAGGGTAAAGGAGACACTGGCAATGAAATCTATACCCTCTTGGGGGGGAGTGAGCCCCACAATGAACTTGAATCAGTGATGGGCTTTAACATTATATTCCAGTGTGTTCAGCCAGGATAATGGCTCATTATTATTTTGTGCTTTCTAAAAGCCACCTGCCTGCTGTCACGGCCCTGGGAAGGGTGCCTTCGTGCCTCGCTTACTTTCCCTTTAAGAGTTGTTAGTGTTTCCCCTGGTAAAGTTCCAAGCGCCCTCTGGACTAATTGGCACAATATGAGAATTTTCCAGTTTGGAAGAGAAAGAGCCTGTTCTCCCGGGAAGGTTCTTCAAGGTAATTGCTCTCTGAGAGATTCCTGCCACTACCTTTGGCAGCCGTCACCAGTGACAAATCCCTCTTGCTGTTAGGAGGAGCTAGAAACCCACAGTTGGAAAAATAGGAGCTCAGGACAAACTTGCTGAGACCTTTGAAGCCGATGACCTTTCAAAAGGGAGGAAGTGGGGAAAAGGCCAGTGCAGGCAAAGGCAGCTGGACAACCCCTCCCACCCCCCAACACAGGCACCATGGCTTCGCTAGACTTCTCCACTGTCCTCTTTCTAAAAGAGCTTCTGTGAGGGCAGGGGGCAGTAGAGGGAGCTCATGTATTAACCAGCATACCAAGCAGGGAGAGAACAGCACTTATTTGGAACAAATACTTGAACAAATTATTTGGACTAGAGGGAGGGCCCAAAGGATGTACTGTATAAGAAAAGTAGTGGTTGGGGCACCTGGCTGGCTCAGTTACTAGAGTGTGGGACTTTTGATCTCAGGGGCCTGAGTTTGAGCCCCCCATTGGGTGTAGAGCTTACTTAATAAGTTCAAAAAAAAAAAAAAAGATAGTGGCTAATCCAAGCAAAGCTCCAAGAGGAATCTGTGTGTGCCCAGGGGGTGAGGGGAGAGTGAGAAGCAGAGACACAGAGAAGAGAGAAGGCCTTTCTGGACCACCATCTGCTACCCCAGAGGGCAGGGAATATGTGTGGGAAAAAGGCCAAGAGGGGAATGACCATAAAATGGGTAGCAGGCTGGGAAGAAGAGTTGAAAAATGAAAACGGAATAATGGTTTTCTGTTGAGTCGTGGGCTATAGGTTCCCTTCCCCAGCTGTGCTTTCAAATTTTCATTCAAATTGGTGGTGCTCCCTGTTGTACGTGTGGGTGAACACAATCTTTCTGGAAGCTGAGGAGGTGCTGAGCTCTGTGGTCTGTTGACATGGGGTGAACAAAAGAGGAACGGTGTTGGACACGGGAGGTAGGAGAGCCCCAGCAGGGCTGTGGCGCTTTCGTTCCTCTGCAGGTTCACATCACAGTCCTGGGAAATAGCAGGAAGGAGGAGGCAGCCAAAGTGTTCAGGCTTGGAGCTGAGCTGAGGGGCAGCCCCCTGGGGGAGGTCGCTGGCTGGATGTGGATTCAACAGGACTGACTCCACAGCTCCTGTCTCCATTATCTGGATGGTCATGTCCTTCCTGGACGGGCCTTTGGAAGTGTTGCAGCTAGTGCTGAAAGGCTGCTGCCCTCTGTTTCTGTTAGAAGGAGCATAGCAGGGGGGCCTCAAGGGGTGTGTTTTGGAGCAAGAGTCTCTGGGTGTGAATTCTAGCACAGGTATTGACTCGACCTTGACAAATTATTCTGATTCTCTGTACTTCAACCCCCTCATTTGCAAAAGCAAAACAAATAGAATAGCGCCTTCTTTTTTTTTTTTTTCAAAGATTTTATTTATTTATTTGACAGAGATCACAAGTAGGCAGAGAGGCAGGCAGAGAGAGAGAGGAGGAAGCAGGCTCCCTGCGGAGCGGAGAGCCTGATGTGGGGCTCAATTCCAAGACCCTGGGATCATGACCTGAGCCGAAGGCAGAGGCTTTAACCCACTGAGCCACCCAGGCGCCCCGTATTTTCATTACTTTCTAACGACACAGGATCATGCCATGACCGTCCTGGAGTTCAGCAATGCTGATGCTATCCTTTTATCTATCTTCCTGATCCACAGAAAGAATTCAGGTTCTAGAGTCAAACAGATTTGGTTCCAATCCCAGCTCTGGCCCCTCTAGCCGTGTCACTCCAGTCACACGATTTAACCTCCCTGTGAAAGGGGTAAAAACCACCTCCCCTGCAGGGTTGTTGGGAAGACGTACTACCAGGAAAAGTGCCTGGCCACATCCTGTCTCTCTGGTCTGACCGTGGAATGGCCCAGTGGCTTCCCTACCCCACTCCACTCGATGATACATATTCTAAACAGCTCTGGGGTCTCCTAGACTTTTCAGACTTCTCCCACATTTGGTTAAGTTTGGCTGAAGTTAAACTCACTTGTTGGTAATTGTGCCCTCTGTGTTGTCTGGACACGCTGTTAGCCTCGGCATAGATCTTGCCGGGCAGGTTGGCTGAAATTGGCCTGGGTCAGTTCTTGAGAAGTACTGCGGGTTGTCTTGAGAAGCACTAGGAAATCCAAACTGGCAAAGATGGAAAGCACGAAGCCAAGCACATTTATTAGGAGCCGGCTATTTCCATTTCTCCTCCAGCTTTGGGTTGCTGTCCATGAGAGCTGCGCCTCCCGTGCTTCCGGGGACCTCCCCAGAGGCTGTCACTGAATGCTGCCACCTGTACTCTTTCCTCCTCGTAAACAAGGAAGCCACGCCCCATTATAGCCCCTCCAGAAGGCTTGATTTCCCTCAGGGTGTGCATGGGGACCAAGATGTTCTGTTTGGCTGTTGAAGGAGTGACCACAGAAAGCTGAAGGACTTGGGAACATATATATCCCTATACAGGTGGCTAGAGACGCATGACAATTGCCCCCAGAAGAATGTATGTGAAGGCTAACGGTAGCTAGCTCTAAATGTAGAATAACATGGTCTTATCCTTTTCTTCAATCTATATTTTATAATCTTTTTTACAAGGGAAAGGCATGGCTTTTGCAATAGTGGCAAAATGACTGTTAAAGAGAAAATCGATATTCTTCGTTGGGGAAATTCATCCGATGGCCTGTGTTATGGCCAGCGCCGGGCCTGGCCCTGGATGAACAAAAGGGGTACGAAAGACTGGTGTGCTCGAAGAAACTGCAACAAGCTGGAGAAAGCCGTCAATAAACAAATAAATATGTCGTGACAAATTGGGGTGCAGGCAACAAAAAGAAATGACCTGGCTGCCGGGATTGACGGTAATGGGAGGAGGCCGTGCGTGGTGGAACGTACTTTAGGAGGTGGTTAATAGGTGCCATGTAGGCCCAGACCTGATGGAGGAAAAGGAGTGTGCAGTGCCAAGAGTAGGTGGAGGGGAGTTCCAGACACAGCAAAGGCCTGCGGGATGGTCCGACAGCAAGAGCGAGCTTGGCACCCACGTGTGTTTGGAGAGTGGAGGTGGTATTGTGGAGGCGCAGGGCCCAGCTCATGCAGAGCCTCTCAGCCTTGGCAAAGACTGTGGTCTTTATTCTAAAGGCAAGAGGAAGCCAGCTAGGAGGTTCTTGAAAGAGAAGAAAGAGGCCAGTTGCGTCCATGGAGCTGGAAGGAGGTTCGTGGGTTTAGGGCATTTTGAAAGGAAAACAAATAGACAGAGCATGCTATTGGCTCAGAGGTGGGAAGGAGAGGGAGGGAGGTGCCATAGATGGCTTCCTGTTTTCTGGCTTGGAATTATCACCAAAGTGAGCCAGATTGTGGGAGGAACAGGTTTGGGCATGTTAAATTTCAGATGTCTGGGTTTATTAAAAGGGCGGTATTCAGAGGTGACTCAGCCCTCTGATGTGATGAAGTCCAATGCAAACAAGAGAAACAATTCACCAAATCGCTTTGGCGTATCATAACAGATTTATAAAGGTTTAGTTCCCTATTTATAGAACTGTTAAGGAACTAAAAGAGTCATGTATAATTTTCAGCTGTACTTTGGTTCATTTTATGGGTGACAGTACATGCTATGGGGGCATTTGGTAGTTTGGAGTTCCATAAGGATAATGGCTATAATCCTCATGAATGCCAAACATCTACTATAGATATACTACACAATATATTAAACTGATTTCCAATACAAGTTTCTGGAAAATGTAAATTGGCTGGTTGGTGTGTGGTCTGTGGACGTGCAATAGTTATCCTTGATTTAGCACTTTGTGCTCCACATTCTGTGACACTCTATAAATACCTCACTCGAACCCCACATTATTTATCATCCATTTTACATGCAAGAAGAAAAAGCTCAGGAAGGTTGAGTAACTTGCCCAGGGTCACAGAGTGAGGAAAGCGTGGAGTCTGTAGTGGACCCAGGCCAAAATGGGATTGAGAATGAGAGAGGTTTAGCGGGGGGTTACACTCACAGATGGACAAGACCCAGCACAGACCAAAGTCTCTGCCAGCCCAACATGGAGCTCTGAAGCAAAGACTGCATGTTTCAAGGAGTCCCGCATTTGGGCCCAGATGGGTGGGTTCTTGTGCCACTACTGTGGCTCACCCATTGGCTGAGGAGAGCACTCCAAGAAGAGCATGACCTCAGCTTGAAAACTGGGCTGGCCCCTCAAGGCTATCAGTGAACTGCACTCCTGGCATCAGGCACTTGGGATCTCCTTAAATGGGGATCTCAGCGGTGCATCTCCCTGTCTGTCACATGCTCTAAAAACTGGCCAGTGCTCCTTTCATCCAAGAGAAGGGTGTATGTGACTTATCTATCAGGTGCAACAAATTGCCCCCAAATGTAGCAGCTTAAAACAGCAAGCATTTATTACCTTACAGTTTCTGTGGGTAAGGAATCCAGGCATGGCTTAGCTGGGAGCTTCTGGCTGATATCTTCTGTGAGGTTGCAGTCAACCTGTAGCTGGGGTCACGGTCTCATCCGAAGGCTCCGCTGGAAGGGAAACAGGCTTCTGAGCTCACTTGTGTGGTTGTTGGCAGACTTTGAACCCTCATCATCTGGGCCTCTCCATAGGATTACTTCATGACATGGCAGCTGACTTCCTCTAGAGGAAGCAATTTGAGAGGCAGTGAGAAAGAGGATCCATGGTGGAAGTCATGGCTTTTATAACCTACTCTTGGACTTGACATCCCATCACTTCTACCACAGTCTATTTGTTAGAACTGAGCTAGCAAATTCAGGCCATACTCAAGGGATGTACAACTACAAGAATACCAGGAGTATTCAGAGGCCCTTTCAGAGGCTGCCTACCATAGGCAGGTGTGTATTCAAATAAACAACAATAATGAGGGCACCTGACTGGCTCAGTGGGTAGAGCATGTGACTTCTGATCTCAGGGTCTGAGTTCAAGCCCCATGTTGGGTGTAGGGCTTACTTAAAAAAAAAAAAAAAAAAAGCAATAATGACAGTAATAATGAGTTTACCCACCATGTGTTAAATATTTGCTATGAATTAGGGGTGGTATTAGGGCTTCACACGTATTACCTCAGCCCTACTCCTTTATTTTATTTATTTTATTTATTTTTCTAAGTAGGCTCTGAGTACAACACGGGGCTTGAACTCACCACCCTGAGATTAAGAGTCACATGCTCTACCCACTGACCCAGCCAGGTGCCCCCAACTCCTTTACTCACTCAGGATCCATCAGTTATCGAGCACTGAGCTGTTGAAAAGAGAAAGACAACTGAAGTACACTTCTTGGTCTCGAGGTGCTCATGTCCAGAGGTATAATTTGTTTCATGTTTTACAAAGGAGGAAAAGAGGGGTCACATGGTTTGCAAGTAAGTGGCTGAGCTAGGAGGCCAAACAAAGCTGGTCAGGATGCCATCAAGGCCACTAATTTTTGTGAGGATGGCATACTCCTGAATCCACAAGCTTGAAAACATTGCTAGTCTAAGAACAATTGTGAGGAAGAAACAAGTCACAAAGAATATATACAATGTAATTCCATTTATATGAACTTCAAAAACAGGGGCTTGTTTGGCGGTACACAAAGAGCAGATACACTGAATAGAACAGCAAAAAATCGGATGGTGCCCATCTCCAAAGGGAGAAGGGGAATGTGAGGAGGGATGGGCCCCACAGGGCTCCTGGGGAGCAGAGTACTCTTCTGGACCTGGTGCCTTCGTCCAATTTATGATGACACATGCAACTGTACATATGTTCTGTTTGCTCCTCTGTATGGATGACATAGTTCACAATAAATAAAAGTACAGTAACAAGCAATTGTGTGGTGAGGGATGTTATTGGCCAGGTGTGCAGGCACCTGTGGTGGCAGGTAAAGAGCTCTCTTTTTCAGAGACACAGGGGCAGAAGGTTTCTTTGCCTTCCACAAATGTTTCACACGGGTGCACCTGCATCCTGGCTCACCACTATGGTAACGTGCATTAGACCCAAAATAAATTCTGAGGAGGACAGTGCTTGGTGACATCATCTTGCCATTTGAGCCAACGTGTCTGAGCATTCCTAAAAGGGCTGCTGAAGAGTGAGACCCCATTTACGTTGTAGCAGTAGCCACTTGGAGCTTTCCAGAGCAAGTGCAACTCTGTACAAAAGTGCAAGGGAAAGCTCGATCCTACATACCTCAGATTAATTAGGCTTTACTTTATTATCCTTCTGAGCCTGTCAGAAAAGCAGAGTGAGGGGGTGGGGCGGGGTTGCCTGGTTGGCTCAGTCAAAAGAGCATGTGACACTAGATCTTGGGGTTGTGAGTTCGAGTCCCGCATTGAGTAAAGAGATTACTTGAATAAACAAACAAACAAACAAACAAACTTTAAAAAAAGAAAGGCAGAGGGGACTTCTGGATTGGGTTTTGTTTGAGACTCTGGACCCAGGCCAGTTGGAAATACATGAGAGGAATCTGGAGGTCAGTCTCTGTCCACAAGAAGGATGGGGAAGAAGGAAGGGACTGGGAGGAGATGTCCTATCTCCTTTGGGGATTTTGAGCTCATTCTATCTAGTCCCACCTTGGTCAAGATGGAGCTCAGCTTTCTGAATTACCAGCCCTCTCTAGATGCTTCCTGGGCTCCTGACAGTGATCCATATATAGACTTGTGTGTGTGTGGGGGGGTTACCTGCACTGAAGAGTAACATGAAACTGACGTGTATTTAGGGTCTAGAAGAGCATCTTTTCAGTATGTATGTGTGCGTGGGAGGGGGAGGTGTAGGATCGCCAGAGAAACACCTATTAAATTTAACTTTCAGATAAGCACCTATTAAATTTACATTTCAGATAAAAAATAAATAATTTTTTAGTATAAGTATGTCCCAAGTGTTACATGGGACATACTTAAACATTATTCATTGCTTAGCTAAAATTCAAATTTAACTCTTCAACTCAATATCCCATATTTTTATATCCTAAATCTGGCCACCAGAGGGGAGGGCTTGATCTGCTCGTGATCCCTGCTTTTCTCCCCGTTCCCAGCCTTTGGAGGTTTCAACCTAGTGTCCAGGCTGTGCACCTGCTCTGCCACTGGGTGTTTTAATAGTATTAAGAAATCATTGCTAATTGTGTTATGTGATAATGGCAATGTGGTTATGCTGGTTTTTTTTTTTAAAGATTGTATTTATTTATTTGAGATATAGAGAGAGCATGAGCAGAGGAAGGGACAGAGAGAGAGAAGCAGGCTCCCTGCTGAGTAAGGAGCCTGATACAGGACTTGCTCTCAGGACCCTGGGATCATGACCTGAGCTGAAGGCAGATGCTTAACTGACTGAGCCACCAAGGCACCCTATGCTGGGTTTTTTTAAAGGAGGTCTTATGTCTTAGAGATGCATACTAAAATATTTATTTAAAAAAATCAATAAAATATTTATAAACAAAATGATAGGCTATCTGACATTTGCTCCAAAATAATATGAGGGGGGATATATATTGTGAAAAAAGTCTGATCATGGTGGTCTGGGACTAGCAGCAGAAGGAGGAAGGGAAGAAACTGCAGAGGGGTACCAGAGAATTTGGGGAATGATAGAAATGTTCTCTATTTTGATTACTGCAGTGGTTTCAAGAGGTATATATCTGTTAAATCTCATTTAATTGTAAACAAAAATGGATAGGATACAGTTTATTGTAAATGAATTTTACCTCAAAGGAAATAATCTCAATAAAGGGATGTCTCAATAAAAGTACTAGTTGGGAAACTAAAATGGGAGAGGAAGTGGACAGGGTTATGGATGAGACAGGGCTAGGTGGTGTTTACACATTGATTTCATTATACTGATTATCTGCTCTTTGAAGAGTCTGTATACAGCATTTTCCATGATAAAAAGGTTTTCAAAAGAAAATAAGGACAAAAGAAGAAAATTCTAAATTGGG
Source organism: Martes martes (assembly GCF_963455335.1). Classification (NCBI taxonomy): domain Eukaryota; kingdom Metazoa; phylum Chordata; class Mammalia; order Carnivora; family Mustelidae; genus Martes; species Martes martes. Next base: position 33,980,210 of record NC_137904.1, on the reverse strand, counting down.
TGTTTTGGAATTTCTCAATAATGTAAAAAATATCATTGGAATTAGATTTGGTTGATTGAGTTTGATTCACTGGAATTAGATTGATAACTGTGAATGACTGACATAAAACTTTTATTATCTAGAAGGAGTCTATATTCAGATTTCCTCTAAATGACTTTGAATTCTCATTGCACATTAAGGGAAAAAAATGAGAATCCAAAAAAGCAAGAATGCAAAATGGTACAGCCACTTTGGAAGACAGTTTGGCAGTTTCTTAAAAGCTAAACATAGTCTTACCATACGAGCCAGGAATCACACTTCTTGGTATTAACCCAAATGAGTTGGAAATTTATGTCCACACACAAACCTTTATATGAATGTTTATAGCAGCTTTGTTTATAATTTCCAAAACTTGGAATCAACCAAGATGTCCTTCAGTAGGTGAATGGATAAATAAACTGTGGTACATGCCAACAATAGAATAGTGTTCGATGATTAAAAAAAAAAAAAAGAGCCCCCAGAGGATTGGGGTGGGGAAATGGGGAGACATTGGTCAAAGGGCACAAACTTCCATGTATTATATTAACAAGTTTGATGATCTAATGTATAGCATGGTGATTATAGCTAATAATACTGTATCATATGAGGGATAGAAGCAGAAAAATGTTCATCTTTAGTTCAGAAGGTTGACCTATGGCCTGCATAGTTTTGATAAGGATCAAATATGTGCTGGTTGCTGCATTCTTAAAGGGTCTGATGACCCTTAACTCACTGACAGTTAATATCAAACTGAATAATAAGCACCAGAGAAATCTTACAAAAGTAGTTTTACATGTAGAAATTCAAAGACATTTATGATCACATATTCCCTGCGCGTCCTCCTCCTTGGGCACTAAAGCATCTGACCACCAGCTTCATACAGCACAAAGTGCAGCTCTTTCTGCCCACAGGTCCTGCCCCTGTACTACTTAAATTAAACATACTAAGTTGCATGGTAGAATAGCTCAAGAATTCTTTCAACTGTATTTCACCATTTTTGGTGTCCCATATGGGGACAATGGAGAGAATCCAAGACCATTGGTGTGATTAGGTAAGTCTTCTTTATCCCTAGTCTTTGTCACTTACCTGAAAGGGATCAGTGGGAGCCATTACAGAGTTGAGGCACTCACCCAAGGGGGGGCTGCTCCCTTGGGACTGGATCATGGATAAAGGTCATGAGAAAGTTGCTTGGATTAGATAGGAGTTCCATACTTTGGGTTTTTTTCATGTTTCTCACTTGTCCTTTCCCATGATCTGTTTGGCATTCTCCATCCTGCTCTCAGATTGAAAGTACTTCTAGCTTAGATACATGATGATTAATATGATATAACATGGCTGCCCCTTCTTGGGGCACCTGGGTGGCTTCATCAGTTAAGTGTCTGCCTTCAGCTCAGGTCATGATCCCAGCGTCCTGGGATCGAGCCACACATCAGGCTCCCTGCTCCGTGGAGAGCCTGCTTCTCCCTCTCCCTCTGCTGCTCCGCCTACTTGTGCTCTCTATCTTTGTATCAAATAAATAAATAAATAAATAAATAAATAAATAAATAAATAAAATCTTTAAAAATAAAATAGCTGTCCCTTCTGATGGCCTCCACCGCATCCATTAATACTAGTTCTAGAGGCTTACAACGGGTAGTATCGTTGGTCGCCAAATATATCAACTCCCTCAAAACGGGCAGAGGCAGCCCCAGTCTCTGAGGCATTTCAGTCCATTCCCCAGCTTCTGCTGTAGCTGAGGATGCAGCAGGGAAGTGAAGTGAGGTCAGCATCTCTTCTCAAGTGGCACAGAGGTGTCAGAGCAGTTGATAATGAGGGACACCTCCTGCCACTCTGAACCCCAGGAACCTTCGGCAATATTCCTGATGGGACACCATTTGGAAGCTGTGGGGGATTTTGGTAATGGACTCCTAGTTAGTTAAAGCACTCTCTTCATTTTATAGGAATTAACTATGGGATTAACTTCCTCGGTCCCAGAGGATTCCCCTTTAGCCTGTCTCCTAGCACATTGGAGTCATGTGGACAACAGGATTTAAAGAAGCAGCATCTCATCTTCCTCTGCAATGATGCCTGGCCTTATTATTCTCTGGAGGATGATGAAAAATGATCCATGAACCAGTCCTCAATACTTCAGTACTATTTATCAATTAGACCTTTCTTCATAGGCATCAGGGAAAATGGACCAAACTGCCCTACTGACTCAGGCTGTTAGGCTACTGAGTCAGCATCCTGATCCAAGACAGACTTGGAGGATGTGTCTGGTAGGATTCCAGGTCCCTCCACCATTGGATGTTTTAGATGATGACTAAGCAGACTACCCACCAAAGAAAACAACTGAGTCAGACAAACAAGAAAGTCAATCAGTAGAAGAAAAAGTTGAAATAAGCCTGCAAGTTGAGCCCAGGTCCCCTAGTAACTCCCCCTCCACACAAACCTTCAAAGCCTTCCACTTCTAGTCCAGCAGAACATATAGAAGTGGAGCTTCATACTTACCACTTAGACTAAGGCAGGATTGTATCTACTTCAGGAAGTAGCAAATGGGGAAATGGGCACAATTAACATCCATGTCCCACTTTCCATGTCAGATTTGGCTCAAATAAAAACAACAACCAGGACAATACTAAGAGAATCTAACCAAGTTTATAATGGATTTCACCAGGTATTTCTAATATTTGATTTAACCTGGCAGGATATCAAAATTATTCTATCACAATGTCATACCCCAGAAGAAAAGGCCCAGATTTGGGCTGGGCACAAGAGTTTGGAGATGAGCTGGCCATGAGGGATAAAAATCATTGTCCAGTAGGAGGAGACCCTGTTCCTAAGGCTGCGCCTCACTGGAACCATCAAGAGGAGAGATCTGGCAGAGAACGATGAGACCATATGGTCACCCGTTTATTGGAGGGAATGAAATGAGGATTTTCTAAACCTGTCAGTTTTGATAAAGTTAAGCAGGTAACCCAGGCAGATGATGAAGATCCAGCCTTGTTTCAAGGATGTTTAATAGAAGCAATTCATAAATATAGAAATTTAGGGCACCTGGGTGGCTCAGTGGGTTAAGCCACTGCCTTCGGCTCAGGTCATGATCTCAGGGTCCTGGGATCGAGTCCCGTATCAGGCTCTCTGCTCAGCGGGAAGCCTGCTTCCTCTCTCTCTCTCTCTGCCTGCCTCTCTGCCTGCTTGTGATCTCTTTCTGTCAAATAAATAAATAAAATCTTTTAAAATATATATATATATACACACACAAATTTAGACCCAGCCACACTGGAAGGGATGGCTATCTTAAATGCACATTCTATGAGCCAGTCAGCAGCAGACATTGGCTGTACATTGCCAAAAATGGCCTTAGGCCCTCAAACTCCAAACCAGTGGCTGCTGGAAGTGGCCACTGAGTCTTTAATAATAGAGTTATGACTCCAAGACAGAAAAAGGACCACAGTGCTAAAATACACAGCAGAATGTAGGCTTAAATACTGGCTGCACTATTGTGGATCCCCTACAATGTCAGCAAGCCAGGAGAGCAGGAGAAGCCAGCACCAGACAGAAGTCCAGATAAGACCCCACACTATAGCTACACCCAAACTGGACACTGGAGTAAAGGATGTCCTGATAAATGCCCTCCACCAGGACCATGTCCTGTCTGTAGGGCAGGGGGACACTGGAAAAGGGACTGCCGTGGTCATCAGAGAGAGAGGAAGACAGGGACCCATTTCCTTTTTTTTTTTTAAGATTTTATTTGTTTATTTGTTGGAGAGAGCAAGAGAGAGCACAAGTAGGGGGAGTGGCAGGCAGAGGGAGAGGCAGGATCCCCGCTGAGCAGGGAGCCCGATGCGGGACTCGATCACAGGACCTTGGGATCGTGACCAGAGCTAAAGGCAGACGCTTAACTGACTGAGCCACCCAGGTGTCCCAGGAACTCATTTCCCAGCCTGAGAGCAGCAACTTGAAGAGATGGTATAACAGGGCCCTGAGGCTGGTCCAGCTCCCCTGAACATCAAGATGGCTGAGCCCTGGATGTGAGAGGTAAGTTCACTGATTCACTTATTGAAACAGGAACCACTTACTCTGTCTTTGCTCAGCATTCTGGCCTGACCTTTCCAAATGTAAAATTACTGGAGTAGAAGGAGAACCTAAATCATGCTTACAAACTCTTCCTTTAACCTGTAAATGTAGAAATCAATTAGTTATACAATCTTTTCCTGGTTTTCCCTTCCTGTTTCGCTCCCCTATTGAGAAGAGACCTCATGTTGAAGTTGGGAATCCAGTTCAAACTAACTAGACAGGAGGACGGTCTCTTCTCCTTGCTGGTTAAAGAAAAACTGGACATCCATCCTGGAATTTCCTCTAACATTTGGGAACAAGTAGACCCACAAGTTTGGAATTGTGATACCCCAGGGGAGGCAATATGGGTCCATCCCATCAAAATAGCTCTAAAGGATCTTGCTACTATTTCACACAAAACACCAATATTCTTTTAAGACAGAAACCAGGGCTGGCCTCTAACCACTGCTAGATAAATTTCTTAAATGTGGGATCCTTAAACCTTTCCAGTCCTCTTACAATACTCCTCTTTTGCCTATTAAGAAGCCTAATGGAGAATATAGACTAGTATAAGAACAATAAATGAAGCTGTCATCCCTATTCACCCTATAGTGCCAAATCCTTACACTATACTGACTCAAATTCTCAGCGATACAAAATAGTTTGCAGTGCTTGATGGAAAGGATGCTTTCTTTTGTAATCCCTTAAGGGAGGGGGCCCAGCCTCTATCTACCTTTGAATGGATTCTGTTAGGAGAACACCAAGCATGCCCACTTCCATGGGCAGTCCTATCGCAGGAAGTTAGAGACAGTCCCCATTTGTTTGGCAACGTACTCAGGAAAGAACTGAGACTCCTTGCATGGCCTCAGGGAACAGTAGTATAATATGTCAATGATATTTTATTTTATTTATTTATTTTTAAAGATTTTATTTATTTATTTGACACACAGAGAGAGATTACAAGTAGGCAGAGAGGGGGCAGAGAGAGAGGAGGAAGGAGGCTCCCCGCTGAGCAGAGAGCCCGATGTGGGGCTCGATCCCAGGACCCTGAGATCATGACCCTAGCAGAAGGCAGAGGCTTAACCCACCCAGGCGCCCCATGTCAATGATATTTTAATATATAACCCCACAAAAGAGGCCTCAGACTATAATTCTATTGTACTAAACTTTCTTAGAGGATAATGAGTATCGTGGAAAAAGGCTCAAATATCTAAACAGAAGGCATAATCCTTAGGATATAAATTAACTCCTAGACATCATTTCCTGTCCATTGAGAGAAAAAGAACTATAATGGAATTGGGGTCACCTGCCACAAAGAACCAACTCTGAACCTTTTTAGGAATGGCTGGATTTTGTAGCCTGTGGATCCCAGGATTTGGAATCTCAGCTAAAACTCCATGAGTCCATTAGAGGGCCAGATGAAGAGCCTTTAAAGAGCAACAGGGGGGCCTTTCAACAACTAAAAACTAAACTATCTGTGGCCCTGGTCCTAGCTCTACCAAACTTCAAAAAGCCATTTACCTTTTTCATTGCTGAAAGACAGGGCCACGCCCTAGAAGTACTAACACAAAAATGCAGGTATGAATCTGGACCTGTAGGATATTTTCCAAAGCCATTGACGAGGGAGCCCAAGGATGGCCAGCATGCCTCCAAGCAGTAGCAGCTGCTGCACTGTTAGTAAAAGTATCCAAACTTTCAATGGAACAGCCATTGACAGTGATGACTCCTCATCAGGTTCAAGGACTTTTAGAAACTAAAGAACATCAGTGGATGACAGGGGGATGACTAAGTATCAAGCTATGCTTTTAGCTCCCCCAGTATTGCTCTCGAAATCTGTCAAACCTTAAACCCGGCATCCCTCGTACTTGGATCAGACCATGCCACTATTGCATCTGTACAGAACTGTAAAGAGGTAATAGAACTAGTCTCTTCCAGCCATCCAGATCTAGAAGATCAAGCCATAGACAACACTGATGTTAGCTGATTTATGGACGGTAATATTTTTATAGGAGGACAAAGAAAGCCTGGCTACACAATTGTTAGTTTAATGAAAACTACTGAGGCCAACCCATTACAGATCAGTTTTTTTTTTTTAATATTTTATTTTTGGGACATCTGTGTGGCTCAGCTGGTTAAGTATCTGCCTTCAGCTCAGGTCACGATCCCAGAGTTCTGGGATGGAACCCTGCTGAGCGGGGAGTCTGCTTCTCCCTCTGCCCCTTCCCCTGCTCATGCTTTCTCACTCTCTCTCTAAAATAAATAAATAAAATATTTAAGAATATTTTCTTTTTAAAGATTTATTTATTTATTTGAGAGAGAGAGAGAGGGTGAGTGAGTGGGGGAAAGGGCAGAGGGAAATAGAAAAACTCAAGCAGACTCCCTGCTGAGCATGAAGCCCTCCTTGGGGCTCGAACCCATGACCCTGAGATCATGACCTGAGCCAAAATCAAGAATCAGATACTTAATTGACTGAGCCACCCAGGGGCCCCAAGATTTTTTTTTTTTAATTTTTTATTTTAATAAACATATAATGTATTTTTATCCCCAGGGGTACAGGTCTGTGAATCATCTGGTTTACACATTTCACAGCACTCATCATAGCCCATACCCTCCCCAATGTCCATTTCCCCACCACCCTCTCCCGTCCCCCTTCCCCCCCGCAACCCTCAGTCTGTTTCTTGAGATTGAGTCTTTTATGGTTTGTCTCCCTCCCAATCCCATCTTTTCATTTTTTCTTTTCCTACCTCCCCCCAAACCCCCCCACCTTGCATCTCCCCTTCCTCATATCAAAGAGATCATATGATAGTTATATTTCTCCGATTGACTTATTTCGCTAAGCATGATACCCTCTAGTTCCATCCACGTCGTCGCAAATGGCAAGATTTCATGTCTTTTGATGGCTGCATAGTATTCCATTGTGTATATATACCACATCTTCTTTATCCATTCATCTGTTGATGGACATCTAGGCGCTTTCCACAGTTTGGCTATTGTGGACATTGCTGCTATAAACATTCGGGTGCACGTGCCCCTTCGGAGCACCACGTTTGTATCTTTAGGATATATACCCAGGAGTGCAATTGCTGGGTCGTAGGGTAGCTCTATTTTCAGTTTTTTGAGGAACCTCCACACTGTTTTCCAGAGTGGTTGCACCAGCTTGCATTCCCACCAACAGTGTAGGAGGGTTCCCCTCTCTCCGCATCCTCGCCAGCATCTGTCATTTCTTGACTTGTTAATTTTAGCCATTCTGACTGGTGTGAGGTGGTATCTCATTGTGGTTTTGATTTGTATTTCCCTGATGCCGAGTGATGTGGAGCATTTTTTCAAGTGTCTGTTGGCCATCTGGATGTCTTCCTTGCAGAAATGTCTGTTCATGTCCTCTGCCCATTTCTTGACTGGATTATTTGTTCTTTGGGTATTGAGTTTGATAAGCTCTTTATAGATTTTGGATACGAGCCCTTTATCTGATAGGTCGTTTGCAAATATCTTCTCCCATTCTGTCAGTTGTCTTTTGGTTTTGTTTACTGTTTCCTTTGCTGTGCAAAAGCTTTTAATCTTGATGAAATCCCAATAGTTCATTTTTGCCCTTGCTTCTGTTGCCTTTGGCGATGTTCCTAGGAAGAAGTTGCTGCGGTTGAGGTCAAAGAGGTTGCTGCCTGCATTGTCCTCAAGGATTTTGATAGATTCCTTTCGCACATTGAGGTCCTTCATCCACTTTGAGTCTATTTTCGTGTGTGGTGTAAGGAAATAGTCCAATTTCATTTTTCTGCATGTGGCTGTCCAATTTTCCCAGCACCATTTGTTGAAGAGGCTGTCTTTTTTCCATTGGATATTCTTTCCTGCTTTGTCGAAGATTAGTTGACCATAGAGTTGAGGGTCTATTTCTGGGCTCTCTATTCTGTTCCATTGATCTATATGTCTGTTTTTGTGCCAGTACCATACTGTCTTGATGATGACAGCTTTGTAATAGAGCTTGAAGTCTGGAATTGTGATGCCACCGACTTTGGCTTTCTTTTTCAATATTCCTTTGGCTATTCGAGGTCTTTTCTGGTTCCATATAAATTTTAGGATTATTTGTTCTATTTCTTTAAAAAAAAATGGATGGGATTTTGATAGGGATTGCATTAAATGTGTAGATTGCTTTAGGTAGAATAGACATTTTCACAATATTTGTTCTTCCAATCCATGAGCATGGAATATTTTTCCATTTCTTTGTGTCTTCCTCAATTTCTTTCATGAGTACTTTATAGTTTTCTGAGTATAGATTCTTTGCCTCTTTGGTTAGATTTATTCCTAGGTATCTTATGGTTTTGGGTACGATTGTAAATGGGACTGACTCCTCAATTTCTCTTTCTTCTGTCTTGTTGTTAGTGTAAAGAAATGCGACTGATTTCTGTGCATTGACTTTATATCCTGACACTTTACTGAATTCCTGTATAAGTTCTAGCAGTTTTGGAGTGGAACCTTTTGGGTTTTCCACATATAGTATCATATCATCTGCAAAGAGTGATAGTTTGACTTCTTCTTTGCCGATTTGGATGCCTTTAATTTCTTTTTGTTGTCTGATTGCTGAGGCTAGGACTTCTAGTACTATATTGAACAGCAGTGGTGATAACAGACATCCCTGCCGTGTTCCTGACCTTAGCGGAAAAGCTTTCAGTTTTTCTCCATTGAGAATGATATTTGCGGTGGGTTTTTCATAGATGGCTTTGATAATATTGAGGTATGTGCCTTCTATCCCTACACTTTGAAGAGTTTTAATCAGGAAGGGATGCTGCACTTTGTCAAACGCTTTTTCAGCATCTATTGAGAGTATCATATGGTTCTTACTCTTTCTTTTATTAATGTATTGTATCACATTGATGGATTTGCGGATGTTGAACCAACCTTGCAGCCCTGGAATAAATCCCACTTGGTCGTGGTGAATAATCCTTTTAATGTACTGTTGGATCCTATTGGCCAGTATTTTGGTGAGAATTTTCGCATCTGTGTTCATCAAGGATATTGGTCTGTAATTCTCTTTTTTGGTGGGATCCTTGTCTGGTTTTGGGATCAAGGTGATGCTGGCCTCATAGAATGAGTTTGGAAGTTTTCCTTCCATTTCTATTTTTTGGAACAGTTTCAGGAGAATAGGAATTAATTCTTCTTTAAATGTTTGGTAGAATTCCCCTGGGAAGCCGTCTGGTCCTGGACTTTTGTTTGTTTGGAGATTTTTGATGACTGTTTCAATCTCCTTACTGGTTATGGGTCTGTTCAGGTTATCTATTTCTTCCTGGTTCAGTTGTGGTAGTTTATACATCTCTAGAAATGTATCCATTTCTTCCAGGTTGTCAAATTTGTTGCCATAGAGTTGCTCGTAGTATGTTCTTATAATTGTTTGTATTTCTTTGGTGTTGGTTGTGATCTCTCCTCTTTCATTCATGATTTTATTTATTTGCGTCCTTTCTCTTTTCTTTTTGATAAGTCTGGCCAGGGGCTTATCAATCTTATTAATTCTTTCAAAGAACCAGCTCCTAGTTTTGTTGATTTGTTCTATTGTTTTTTTAGTTTCTATTTCATTGATTTCTGCTCTGATCTTTATGATTTCTCTTCTCCTGCTGGGTTTAGGCTTTCTTTGTTGTTCTCTCTCCAGCTCCTTTAGGTGTAGGGTTAGGTTGTGTATTTGAGACCTTTCTTGTTTCTTGAGAAAGGCTTGCACTGCTATATATTTTCCTCTCAGGACTGCCTTTGTTGTATCCCACAGATTTTGAACTGTTGTGTTTTCATTATCATTTGTTTCCATGAATTTTTTCAATTCTTCTTTAATTTCCTGGTTGACCCATTCATTTTTTAGAAGGATGCTGTTTAGTCTCCATGTATTTGCGTTCTTTCCAAATTTCCTCTTGTGATTGAGTTCGAGCTTCAGAGCATTGTGGTCTGAAAATATGCAGGGAATGATCTCGATCTTTTGGTACCGATTGAGACCTGATTTATGACCCAGGATGTGGTCTATTCTGGAGAATGTTCCATGTGCACTAGAGAAGAATGTATATTCTGTTGCTTTGGGATGGAATGTTCTGAATATATCTGTGATGTCCATCTGGTCCAGTGTGTCATTTAAGGCCTTTATTTCCTTGTTGATATTTTGCTTAGATGATCTGTCCATTTCAGTGAGGGGAGTGTTAAAGTCCCCTGCTATTATTGTATTACTGTCGATGTATTTCTTTGATTTTGTTATTAATTGGTTTATATAGTTGGCTGCTCCCATGTTAGGGGCATAGATATTTAAGATTGTTAGATCTTCTTGTTGGACAGACCCTTTGAGTATGATATAGTGTCCTTCCTCATCTCTTATTATAGTCTTTGGCTTAAAATCTAATTGATCTGATATAAGGATTGCCACCCCAGCTTTCTTCTGATGTCCATTAGCATGGTAGATTGTTTTCCACCCCCTCACTTTAAATCTGGAGGTGTCTTCGGATCTAAAATGAGTTTCTTGTAGGCAGCATATTGATGGGTTTTGTTTTTTTATCCATTCTGATACCCTGTGTCTTTTGATTGGGGCATTTAGCCCATTAACATTCAGGGTAACTATTGAGAGATATGAATTTAGTGCCATTGTATTGCCTGTAAGGTGATTGTTACTGTATATTGTTTCTGCTTCTTTCTGATCTACTACTTTTAGGGTCTCTCTTTGCTTAGAGGACCCCTTTCAATATTTCCTGTAGAGCTGGTTTGGTGTTTGCAAATTCTTTCAGCTTTTGTTTGTCCTGGAAGCTCTTTATCTCTCCTTCTATTTTCAATGATAGCCTAGCCGGATATAGTATTCTTGGCTGCATGTTTTTCTCGTTTAGTGCTCTGAATATGTCATGCCAGTTCTTTCTGGCCTGCCAGGTCTCTGTGGATAGGTCCGCTGCCAATCTAATGTTTTTACCCTTGTATGTTACAGACTTCTTTTCCCGGGCTGCTTTCAGGATTTTCTCTTTGTCGCTAAGACTTGTAAATTTTACTATCAGGTGACGAGGTGTGGACCTATTTTTATTGATTTTGAGGGGCGTTCTTAGCATCTCCTGGATTTTGATGTTTGTTCCCTTTGCCATATTAGGGAAATTCTCTCCAATAATTGTCTCCAATATACCTTCTGCTCCCCTCTCTCTTTCTTCTTCTTCTGGAATCCCAATTATTCTAATGTTGTGTCGTCTTATGGTGTCACTTATCTCTCGAATCCTCTCCTCGTGTTCCAGTAGTTGTTTGTCTCTCTTTTGCTCAGCTTCTTTATTCTCTGTCATTTGGTCTTCTATGTCACTAATTCTTTCTTCTGCCTCATTTATCCTGGCAGTGAGAGCTTCCATTTTTGATTGCACCTCATGAATAGCTTTTTTGATTTCAACTTGGTTAGATTTTAGTTCTTTTATTTCTCCAGAAAGGGCTTTTATCTCTCCGGAGAGGGTTTCTCTAATATCTTCTATGCCTTTTTCGAGCCCGGCTAGAACCTTGAGAATTGTCATTCTGAACTCTAGATCTGTCATGCTACCTATGTCTGTATTGATTAGGTCTCCAGCCTTCGGTACGGCCTCTTGTTCTTTTTTTTGAGGTGAGTTTTTCCGCCTTGTCATTTTGTCCAGGTAGGATTTGCTTTCTCCTGCTGTGGAATTCTGCTGTTCTTGGTGACTGAAGTTGGTTTTGGATCGGTTTCTTGTTGATCTTCTGGGGGAGGGGCCTGTTGTAGTGATTCTCAAGTGTCTTTGCCGCAGGCGGAATTGCACCGCCCTTGCCAGGGGCGGGGCTAAGTAATCCGCTCGGGTTTGCTTTCGGGACCTTTTGTTCCCTGAGCGCTTTCCGTAGAGTCCGGAGGACGGGAATGAAGATGGCGGCCTCCCAATCTCTCGGCCCGGAGGAGCCGAGAGCTTGGGGTTCCGCTCCTCAGTGCGCTCTCAGAGCAAAGCGCCCAACAGTCCCGCCTCCCTGGCTTGCGGTCGCGCCTCGAGGAAAGCAGTCAATTGTTGGAGCTGGAGAAAAGCGCCGGGTCGCTTTTGTCTCTGTGGCCTCCGGCCGCGCTCCGAGCCCACCCAGCCTGCGACCGGCACAAGGTAACCCTGGGCTTAGAGCTCACTCCTCGGCTTTGTCGCTATAGCCGGCTTCCCCGCTCCAATACCTGCGAGCTCTGTGGCACTCAGACACCCCCAGTCCTTCTGTGACCCTGCGGGTCCTGGGGTTATGCTGACCCCGCCTGGGTTTCCCCCCAGTTTAGCCTCTGGAGCGATGTCTCCCAGTGGAGCCGACTTTTAAAAGTCCCGATTTTGTGCTCCGTCGCTCCGCCGCTTGCCGGGTGCCGGCCCCTCCCCCCGGGGTCTATCTTCCCGTCGCTTTGGATTCACTTCTCCGCAGGTCCTACCTTTCAGAAAGTGATCGATTTTCTGTTTCTGGGATTGTTGCTCTTCTTCTCTTTGATTTCCCGTTGGATTTGTAGGTGTTCACAATGGTTAGATAAGCTATCTAGCTGATCTCCTGCTACCCGATGTCGTCTCAGCCTGCTACTTCTCCGCCATCTTGACTCCTCCCCCCCAAGATTTTATTTTTAAGTAATCTCTACACCCAACATGGAGCTTGAACACACAACCAAAAGATCAAGAGTCACAGGCTCCACGGACTGAGCCAGCCAGGTGCCCCCAATCAGTATTTCAGCTCAAAAGCAGAATGGATAGCTCTCCCTTGAGCTCTTCAGTTAGCTAAAGGCCTAAGAGTTAATATATACAGATTTAAAATATGCCTTCCTTGTACTTCATGCATATGGTGTCATCTGGAAAGAAAAGAGAATTATTAACTAGTCGTAATTCCCCCATTAGATATGGACCTGAAAGGTCCAAAGGCAATTCATCTCCATCATACTAAAGGCAGTTCATCTCCCTAAAGAAGTTGCTGTAATATATCTTAGAGAGGATATCAAAAGGGAAAACATTGGGCGCCTGGTGGCTCAGTCGTTAAGCGTCTGACTTCAGCTCAGGTCATGATCCCAGGGTCCTGGGATGGAGCCCCGCATCCGCTGCTCAGCGGGAAGCCTGCTTCTTCCCTCTCCCATTCCCCCTGCTTGTATTCCCTCTCTCGCTGTGTCTCTCTCTGTCAAATAAGTAAATAAAAATCTTTAATTTAAAAAAAAAAGGGAAAACATTTAGAATCTAAAGGAAATAATCTAGCCAATAGGCACCCAACCTGGCAGTTCACACTAAACTAGTTATGAATTTTATACCAGTCTCTAATCCTTTAAGCACTGTGGTTCCCAAGTATACTATAGAAGGGAGCAACAGAGCACTTGGGGAAGTATCTACTAAAACTGCCAACAGATGGTACAAGAATGATAAAGGAAAAATCTTTGTCCCTAAGGAAAAACAATGGAAATTAGCAATAGGCCAGCACCAGGCTACTCATATGAGAAGAAAAGCTTTATGGGATTTCACCAAATCCTTGTTTGATGGAATAGGATTAAGAGCCCTTTTACAAAAGGCATGTAAGTCCTATGCAATATGTGCCCAGGTTAACTGAGAAGGTGTATTATAATCATCCGCCTCTTTTTTTTTTTTTTTAAGATTTTAAAGATTTTTATTTTTAAGTAACCTCACACCCAGTGTGGAGCTCAAACAGACAGCCCCAAGATCAAGAGTAGAATGCTCTACTGACTGAGCCAGCCAGGTGCCCTGACCAGCTCCTCTTTTAAAACCTGAACAAAAGCATGGAATATATCCTGGGGAAGACTGGCAAACTGATTTTGCACAAATGCTACCTTGTGAGGGATATAAATATTTATTAGTCTACCTTTACTGGATGGGTGGAAGCCTTCAGATGTAAGACAGAAAAGGCTACTGAGGTAACAAAGACTTTATAAGGGAAATTATCCTCGGTTTGAGCTCCCTTGATCTCTTCAAAGTGACAAGGGCTGATCCTTTATAGCCCAAGTAACTTAACACAAAGCCCAAGCCCTTAAAATTAAATATTTTTTGCATACAACCTGACATCCTCAATCATCAGGCAAAGTTGAAAAGATTAATCATAATTTAAAAAGAGGGGCGCCTGGGTGGCTCAGTGGGTTAAAGCCTCTGCCTTCGGCTTGGGTCATGATCTCAGGGTCCTGGGATCGAGCCCCGCATCAGGCTCTCTGCTCAGCGGGGAGCCTGCTTCCTCCTCTCTCTCTCTGCCTGCCTCTCTGCCTGCTTGTCATCTCTGTCTGTCAAATAAATAAATAAAATCTTTTTTTAAAAAATAATTAAAAAATAATTTAAAAAGATAGCTCACAGGGCACCTGGGTAGGTCAGTCAGTTAGGTGTCCAACTCTTGATTTTGGCTCAGGTTGTGATCTTGGGGTAGTGGGATCGAGCCCCACATTGGGCTCCACACTCAATGCAGAGATTTTCTCTCTCCCTCTCCTGTTGCCCCTTCCCCTGCTTGCTCTCTCTCTAAAATAAATAAATAAATAAATAAATAAATAAATAAATAAATAAAATCTTAAAAAGAAAAAAGACACCTCACTCAGATGAGCCTAGAAAAAAAAAGAAAACTGGATAACTCTTTCACTAATAGGTCTCTTAAGAGTAAGAACCACCCCATGGGAAGGGTGCCTGGGTGGCTCAGTCAGTTAAGTATCTGACTTTGGCTCAGGTCAGAATCTTATGGACCTGGGACAGAGCCCTGCGTCAGGTTCCATGCTTAGCGGAGAGAGTCTGCTTGTCTCTGGGCTCCTCCCCCTACTTGCTCTCTCTCTCTCTCTCAAATAAAACAAACAAACAAACAAACAAAAAAACCCACTCCATGGAAAAGACTGGGGTAAAGGCTTTTTTGTTTTTAAAGATTTTATTTATTTACTTGAGAGAGAGAGAAAGTGCAAGCATGAGCAGGGGGAGGGGCAGAGGGAGAAGCAGGCTCCTTGCTGAGCAGGGAGCCCAACGCAGGGCTTGATCCTAGGACCCTGGGATCATGACCTGAGCCAACAGCAAACGCTTAACTGACTGAGCCACCCCTGCGCCCCTAAGCCCTTTTGAATTGACATATGGTAGACCTTTCCTTACCATTGACTTATCCTTGGACCCAGATTATAATAACCTCTCAAATTTGTCATAAGCTGGATTAGTCCATAGAACTCTCAACAAATATGCCAATAAGGTACTGCCCAAACCAGACCTAAGGAAACTCAAATTTCTTTGCAAGTAAGCCCTGGACAACTAGTCTATTTAGAAGATTGGAAAGCAAAGAACTCTGGAGAACTAATTCCTAAATGGAAAGGACCTTACAGGGTTGTATTAAGCACTCCCACTGTGGTAGAGCTAGGCCACCCGATGTGGACTCTTATTTCCAGAATTAAACTTTTACTCCCTCAACAAAGGCTGACAACAAACTGGACAACATGTCCTCATATTCTGCGAACCAGTGGAAGATCTCAAACTCCTCTTCAAACAACAAGATAAGAAAAAATGAAGGTCTTTTTTCTTCTACTTGCTATCTACAAACCACACCTAAATGGTAACTCTTTTCTTCAAGGCTCACAACATTATTCTGAGCTCCAAAACCACGAGGCTTACTGCCCATATCAAGCACTTCAGACCTCCCTGGGTGGGTTTCTCCACGACAAGGCACAGATTGGCATTATTTACATCAATGCGTCACCAGTAGGATACCTCACCCTAATACCGGTACATACAGGGATATTTCTATTAGTAAGAAGAATGTTTCTTGCTGGCCTGTGTTACATCGTAAATGTTACATGGGGCTCTCCAGGCCATAAGAGACCTTTCTTTTATCCTCAAACTATCAAAATTTTAATTGAATATGCCAATCCACAGATAGGCTCCTGACAACAGATTCCCCAACTAACTAATCCTTCCTATTGATACAACCAGGAAGGATTATATCAAATATAGGATGGACCTATGTAGCTTACTCCCACAGTAGGACACCTAAGCCAAAGGGCCCTTTTATGCTTGGAAAAGAAAAACCATACCGTTGATTCATGGCCCAACAATACTTGCTAAATGGGATGGCCCCCTGTAGAAGCCCGTGACCATACCATTATTTTAAGGCAACCAAATAGGTTTGCTACTGACTGGACAAGGTGAGCAGACATCAGATGGCTAGCACTTAATGGAACACAATGGTTATGTGGATCAGATTTATGGCCATGGCTTCCAACAGGCTGGACACATGGCTGTGGCAATAAGATTTTCCTAAATCCAGCTAATTTTCCATTTCTAAAACAATGATGGACAAGGTCTGGATTCCATAGCTATGACCATCTGACATCTATTTTTCTTCCACCAGTAGGTCTATAAGATGTTATATGGCACATGGAGTCCCTTGATAAATATACAATTAAGGTCTTAAACAGGTAGGTATTAAACACTAAAATGACCCAAGTGAGTAAAGCAGTTACAAAATAGAATGGTAGGAGTGCCCGGGTGGCTCAGTGGGTTAGGCCCCTGCCTTTGGCTCAGGTCATGATCTCAGGGTCCTGGGATCGAGCCCCACATCGGGCTCTCTGCTCAGTGGAGAGCCTGCTTCCCCCTCCCCCTCTGCCTGCCTCTCTGCCTACTTGTGATCTCTCTGTCAAATAAATAAATAAAATCTTTAAAAAAAAATAGAATGGTACTAGATGTCTTCACAGCAGTACAAGGAGGAATATGTGCCATAACTAGAGCAGAATACGGTGTCTACATTCCAGATGATGACAAAAATATAACAGGGTTACTGATATGAATAATCAAATGGGTGCTCTCAAAGGCCTTACATTGTCATTTAATGATTGGCCACATTCCTGGTTGGGAGCTGGACTATGGTCTACACTAAAAGGTCTTCTCATTCTCTTATTTTCATCATTGTAATAATCCTAATGTGTTATCTCTTCTGCTTTGTTCTCCCCTCTTGTTGAGATACATGCAAACAGTTCCTGACTCTTTCGCCCGGCCAACTGACGGCCCTTACTACTCTACACAGATTCACTCTGACGTCTACTCTGGACTCTACAGCAACGGCCTTCCGCTACAGTTACTTGTAAGGACAGATAGTAACCAATTTTGGTCCACAAGTAGAGACATCTCTACGACCCCATCAGCTTGAAGAAGTTACAGGAGATGAGGTCTTTGTCTTTCATGAACCTTAAAGATTTAAGGACTGAAAATTGGTCTGGGGAGAAATGATGAGGGACAGAAGCAGAAAAATGTTCACCTTTAGCCCAGAAGGCTGGCCTAAGGCCTACATAGTTTTGATAAGGATCAAATACGTGCTGGTTGCTGCATTCTTAAAGGGTCTCATGACTGCCTGTACATCTCACCTATAGTTAATATCAAACTAAATAATAAGCACCAGAGAAACCTTGAGGAAAATATTATTCCTGAAGACATTTATAATCAAATACTCCCTGTACATCCCCTTCCCCTTGGGAACGAAGCGTCTGGTCACCAGTTTCATACCGCAAAAAGTGCAGCTCTTTCTGCCCACGGGTCCTGTCCCCGTACTAATTAAACTTACTAAGTTGCACCATAAAACATCTTAAGAATTCTTTCTTGACCATCACACTCAACAATCCCACAGCACATATACTCGAATGTTGCTAGGAGAGTTGATCTTAAATATTCTCACTACGAAAAGAAGTAGTAATTACATGATGGGATGAGGGTGGTAGTTAATATTATGTTGTAATCATTTTGCAATTTAGTAATACATGCAGTCAGTATGCTGTATACCTTAAAGTTACACAATGTTATGTGTCAATGATTTCTTAATAAAGCTTGGGTGTCAGAGGTGGAGAAGGGGGAGGGAGAAATGAGCCACCAAGCCAGGAAAAGACATGGAAGAAACTTAAATGCATATTACTAAGTGAAAGACGCCAGTATGAAAAGGCTACATACACGTGGTATAATTTTAACTATATGACATTCTGGAAAAGGCAAACTAACTATACAGTGGTTGCCAGGGGTCAGAGAAGTGGGGTGGAAGGGAGGGATGAAGAAGTGGAACGCAGGGGATTTTAGAGCAGTGAAACTATGCTGATACTGCGCACAACATCATTCATTTGTCAAAACTTAAAGAACTATAAGGGCGCCTGGGTGGCTCAGTTGGTTAAGCGGCTGTCTTTGGCTCAGGTCATGATCTCAGCCCTGGGATCAAGCCTCAGTGCCCTCGCGTGGGGAGCCTGCTTCTCCCTCTCCCTCTGCCCCTCCCTGTCCCGCTCATGCTCTTTCTCTCTCTGTCTTTCTCTCAAATAAACAAACAAACAAAAATCTAAAAAAAAAAAAAAAGGACAAAAAAACAAACCTATAGAACTATATAACACAGGGGATGAGGCTTAAGATAAGCTATAGGTCTTAGTTAATATAATGTAACAATATTGATTCATTAATTTTAACAAATGTATCACACCAACGCAAGATGTTAATAATGGGGGAAAGTGCGTACTTGGGAGAGGGGATTTAGGGGGACTCTCTGTACTTTCCACTCAATTTTGCTGTAAATCTAAAACTGCTCTAAAAAAAAAATAAAATCTGCTAATTTTTTAACAAAATAAGGGAAATAGAAGAAAAAATCCATATTATATGTTTTGGAGTTTCTCAATGAGGGAGAGTCACTTAAAAAAATCATTTAACTTACATTTGGTTGAGATAACTATGAATGACAGGAAGAAAATTATTGCCATCTAGAAGGACTTTACATTCAGATTTCCTCTAAGTGACCAAGTTCTTGTTGCACCTTAACAAGAAAAATGGAAATCCTAAAAAAAATGTCAAAGACAGGCAGAAATATCCAATCATTCTACTCTGCAAATGTGTGCTCCAATCTCTCTTGTTTAGCCCAGCAGTGTGATTGTATTTAACCATCCTGTATTTGCTGCCTATGTTTTCTGGTTCCAGGGGAGGTTGACTCATATCCACAAAGGGTGGGGTGTGCAGGGAGGCCGTCCAGAAATTTGAGGAGAGTGAGGAAGAACTTTGAAATATTAATTCCAGCCACATTTACGAACACTGATGATATGGCTGGGAATTGCTTCCAGAGGTTGGGATACTGTGCTGTTAGAAGCCTTCCCCAGCAGAAATGGTCTCAATCAGTTTTATGGGGTTTTTTGTTGTTGTTGCTGTTGGTTTTTGTTTTGTTTTTAAGTAGGCTTCTTGCCCAATGTGGGGCTTGAACTCACAATCCTGAGATCAAGAGTCACAGGCTCTACCAATTGAGCCAGCCAGGCACCTCCCCGGGTTTATTGTTTCTTAACTGTTGAAAGCCAGCTTCCAGCCAACTGTCTGGGAGGACACACCCGGTTCACCAGCTCTGGCTAGATTTGAAAGTGAAAGGTTCTCACTGAGCTCACTGGCTGGGAACTAAGCCACCTATCTGGAAGGAGAACGGGTTGCGCTTAACTCGAGGGTGCTCCCAAGTGGCTGTGGATCAGCAACAGGCCCCTGCAGAGAGGCAAGATGTGTGAGCCAAACTGTAAGTATAGACGTATCAGTGCAGAGAGAGCTGGCGAAGTACAGGGTGCAGAATCCCTGCTGTAATGTCCATTAGTGAGCCAGATACGCCAGCATCACAGGGCAAACCAGGAGTTTAGAACGACTCATCAATCCCTAATACTTATTCAGCACTTAATCTGTACCAGGCATTGGGGTAAATGCTCATATGAGATATCTCATGTAAGCTTCGCATTGATCCTAAGAGGCAGGCACTCTTAGTATCCCCACTTGGCCAACGAAGAGATGAGGCATAAAGAAATTAAGTCACTTGTCCAGGTCACCAAACTAATATGTGGTAGAGCAGAGAATTGAGTCTGGCTTGCTGGACTTGAGACCCTGTCCTCTCACACACCATACTAGTGAGGAAAAGGGCAAAAAGATTAGGAAGAGCAAGGGTTCCTTAAGTGGCTAGAGTGACTTTCAGCTATTACTGCTTGATATGGGCTACAGGTGGATCTGCTGACAAAGCAGGAACCTAAGTGGGGCCAGTAGGAGTGGGAGGTGGATGGGCTAGGATGGAAGACAGGTGTGATGAGGGCTCTATAGCAGGACGAAAGCTTTTCAAGGTCAGAAGTATAGTGTCGGTACCACCAGTGCCTAGCATGGCGGTGAGTACATAGTAGATGTTCAATAAAAGTTTGCCAAATGAATGAAAGGAAGACTCTTTCTCTGGCCATCACAGCCATTTACGTGGAATTACCCCTAGGGCCTTAGTTAATATCCAATTGCCTGCTGATGATACTCTTTTTTTTTTTCATTATTATTATCATGGTAAAATATAGATAGCATGAAATGGACCATTTTAATAATTTTTGAGAGTATAGTTCAGTGGCATTAAGTACATGTTGTGCGTGCTGATGATTTTTAAATGATACACAAATTAAGAAAGCATCTAGAGTGTTGCTGGTTGCTAGGGCAGAGAGAAAGGAGTGGCCGATCTTGTACCAGTTCTTAAAATGTCTGCTCACTGTTATTGGTCAAAGCAGCTGCCATAACCATACCTAACTTCAAAGAGGATGTGGTCTGGAAAGAAGGAAACACAAAATTTGTGAAGAGCCCTGTGAATGAGTACAACTAGTCTCTTTCAGCTGCAAATGACAGAAATTAGATTTGAACTAGCTGATATACTTGATCCTGACATCTGTTGGCATGTCAACAACTGGCTGGGTAGGTGGAGGAAGAAGCTGGGAATTGGGGTGACCACGAACTGGCAACTGATCCCCATATCTGAGAAAGTCAGGTGGGTGGATAGAACTGGGCTTAGTTCCAACATTTGTTGAGCCCAGGTAAGACTACAAATAGAGAATCATGTACCACGTCTTATATAATTAAAAGCTTAAAATCAAACAAACAAATGGCTAAATAAAATATATTCTCTCTACTTTAACAAATATAGCTTCATCACAATAAAACATAATTTGACAGCAAGAAAATGAAATACAAAATATCCATCAGGGGCCCCACCTGGCTCAGTCATTAGAGCATGAGACTCTCAAACTCAGGGTTGTAAATTCGAGTCCCATGTTGGGTGTAGAGATTACTTAAAAATAAAATCTTTTAAAAAAGTCATAGAGCTACAGTTTTTATGTGACTGAAAACCAGCAAAATAGTAAAGAAAACTGAATGTAATTATTACTGCAGATGTAAAGCCAATGAATATTAACCTTAATTTCCTTGTTTGTTTTTTTTTTTTCCTTTTTGGTGAGTCATCTATAGATAATATACATAAATTGTCTTCCAGGAATTTTGAAATATATTACTTCTAAAATAATAAAAATATCATACTGCTTTTTCTGTATTATATTTCATAATATAATCTAGGTAAATTGAGTAACAAAGTTCTAATTAGGTTGTGTATGATTTCTTCTCTTATGTTGAAACAATTAAATTATTAATCTCATTTTTAAATTTTATTTATTTGTTTGACAGAGAGTGAGAGAGAGCACAAGCAGGCAGAGCAGAGGCAGAGGGAGAGGGAGAAGCAGGCTCCCCGCCAAGCAAGGAGCCCGACACGGGGTTTGATCCCAGGACCCTGGGATCATGACCTGAGCCGAAGGCAGTTGCCTAACCAACTGAGCCACCCAGGCACCCCATTAATCTCACTTTTAAAAAAGATTTTATTTATTTATTTGCCAGAGACAGAGAGAGCACAAGCACAAGCAGGGGGAGTGCCAGGCAGAGGGAGAAGTAGACTCACTGCTGAGCAAGGAGCCTGATGTGAGTCTTGATCCCAGGACTCTGGGATCATGACCTGAGCCGAAGGCAGAGATTTAAACGACAGAGCCACCCAGGTATCCCAATAATCTCATCTTTAGTTCTTCATTTTATATAGTGATCATTTGGTGCTATCTATCTATCTATCTATCTATCTATCCATCATCTTCCTACCTATCTATCTAGGAAGCTCCATGTCAAGCATGGAGCCCCATGTGGGGCTTAAACTCACAACCCTGAGATCAGAACCTGAGCTGATATCAAGACTCAGACACTTAACCAACTGAGCCACTCAGGAGCCCCTCATTTGGTGCATTTTATTTTTAAAAACATTTTTAAGAGATTTCATTTATCTATTTGAGGGGGAGGGAATGAGTGGGGGGAGGGACAGAGGGAGAGGGAAAAGCAGACTCCCTGCCGAGCAGGGAGCCTGACACAGGGCTCAATCCCAGGACCCCAGGATCATGACCTGAGCTGAAGGCAGATGCTTAACTGACTGAGCCACCCAATCACCCCATCACCATTAATTTGAATTAGATGGCACTTTGCTAGGGATGTATTTATACTGTCTGAAAGATGGGACAGGCATTTTTCAGGATCACTATCCAATAAGAACAGTAAAACTCCAGAGGTTTTTGGTTTTCCCACTGAATTGCAGATTTTATAAATGCAATTTTCTTCATGTGCAAATGGACTGCCCAGAATTGCATTTGGCTTTCTGAGTCATGACTTTGTTATGAATAATTCTATTTTTCCCCTCATTGTTTTAATCCATAATTAAGTTTTCATTTAATGAAGAATGAGAACTTGCAGGAATTTCATCTGATCTTTTCAAATTGTGGGCTGAAAGATTTTTTTTTAAGGTTTTATTTATTTGAGAGAGAGAGAGATGGAGAGAAAGAGAGAATGAGTGGGGTGAGGGGCAGAGTGAGAAGCAGACCCCCGGTGGAGCAGGGAACCCGATGTGGGACTCAATCCCAGGACCCTGGGATAGTGACCTGAGCAGCAGACAGACGCTTAACTGACTGAGCGACCAGACATCCCCCCATTTATTTTCACTGTTTGTTTGATTAGTAATGAAATCTTTGTTCACTAAAGATTTGTAAAGTCCTGTCTGCAGTTTTTATGTGGGTCATGCTCAGCTCATTATCACTGTTTCCAGGTTTTAGAAATTTAAACAGATGACTTTCTATTTCCTCTTATTTCAGGCTTTTTCTTCTCTGAACTCCACTTCTGCATTTTCTGTCTCTATGATAATCTTGACTTGTACTCACTTTCAAAATTATTTTAATAAAATTGAAATTCATATCCAAATTTGTAGAAAACTTACATTCTCATTAAAATTTTTATAAAAACTCATAATTCTAGCATTCACTGTCCATCTAGTTGCTCCTGTATTTGTCTATCCAGGTGCTGATTCATATAATGTTTCAAGAATGTTGCATCTAGACCTGCATATATAAACATTCAAGAGTAATTTGAACTCTTTGGTGTTACAAAATATTCCTTAACCGTCACTTGCAACTTTTGCAAAAACCAGAACCACTGTATCCCTGGGAAATGATACCTTGTTATATAAGAACCCATTGCATTCATGCTAGCTGGGAGGAGGGTTTGACAAGTTAATTGATTTGTCTTTTTTTTTTTTTTTCTTTAATGCTTCCTCCTCCTTTTACTCGGGTGCAGCGTCTAGCTCTGGGTTATCAGCACCACAACTTACAAATCTTCATGGCATTTGGTCTCAGTCCTTTTTTGTTTCAAGGACACGGGGCTGGAAACGTAATGAAGCAATTTCTTGGGACCTGAACAGTGTTAGCCATGAGAACAGATGTTTAGGATTGTGCTGTGCCAGCACTGAGTGCCGAATCCCAACTGGTAGGCACCCTTATTTTCCTTAACATTCCTAGCCATTGTGTTACTGTTACGTGCTGTTCTCCAAAGTTCAAGGGCTGGGCGTCTTTTGCCAGGGTTAAGGGCAGTGGGAGCCACTTTGTATGTTGTCTTAGGAAGGAGTGAGAGATCTTTGGAAAGTGGGATCCCTGGCAGACTAGAAACTAGGAGAGGGGCACATGGCTGGCTCAGTCAGAGGAGTGTTCGATTCTTGATCTTGGGGTTGTGAGTTTGAGCCCCACATTGGGCATAAAGACTACTAAAATAAATAAATAAATAAACAAACTTAAAAAAAGAAAGGAAGAAAGAAACTAGAAGAAAGAAGTCAGTCCCGATGAGGTTTGGGAGTGAAGACAGGCAGATTCACAGTAAGGTTAATGAAGCTTTAAGGTCCTTCACTTGACACAGATTATTCCTACACCCACACCTAATTTTGTGTTCTTTTTCTTAAAGATGACCTCAGCCTATAAAACGTAAGTTTGAAAAACTTAAAGCAGGGTACCAAGACTCAAGCCAGGCAGGTTCAGGGTAGTTCAGGGCATGCCCCCTTCTGGCAGCATCCTGGCGTACTTGATGGGAACCAGAGGCATATGAGCTGGAAGCACAAGGCCTGGGGCCAACCCAGTCAGGTTGCACAGTAATGTTAGAAACTGTAGCATCGAGACTCATCCAAACCTCTGATCAACAGAAATATGATGCAAGTCACACGTGGAATTTTTAATTTTCCAGTGGCTACATTTAAACAAGTAAAAATAAACAAATGAAAGTATTTCTAATATGTTTTATTTACCCTGATGTATCCAAAATATTAATGAAGTCCTTAAGCCATGGTATGTGTTTCACACTTGCAGTCCATCTCAATTCAGACTGGCCACATTCCTGTTGCTCAACAGCGATCTGTCGCTCGTGGCCACCACACAAAGCAGGGTAGCTCTCAATAACCCCACCATTTCTACCATTCAGTCAATGCTGGCTGGGGCACTGTATTTGTTTCCTATTGCTACTGCAACAGATCACCCCAAATTTCATAGAATAAGATGATACAAGGGCACCTGGGTGGCCTAGTGGGTTAAAGCCTCTGCCTTCGGCTCAGGACCTGATCCCAGCGTCCTGGAATCGAGCCCCACATCGGGCTCTCTGCTCAGCGGGGAGCCTGCTTCCCCCTCTCTCTCTCTGCCTGCCTCTCTGCCTACTTGTGATCTCTGTCTCTCAAATAAATAAATAAAATCTTAAAAAAAAGAATAAGATGATACAAATTTATTCTCTTATAGTTCTGGAGGTCAGAAGTCCAACATGGGTCTTATCAGGCTAAGATACCGATGAGGCGGCCTTTTTTCTGGAGAAACTGTTACCTTGCCTTTTTGAGCTTCTAGAAGGCTGTTGGCATTCCTTGGCTCACTGTCCCATCATTCCCACCTCTGCTTCCATAGTCACATCTCCTTCCCTGACTCTAACCTTCCCACGTTCCTCTCATTAGGACCCTTGAGTTTATGCTGGGCCCACACAGATAATCCATGATAATCTCCCTATCTCAAGATCCTAACTTAATGACATCCACCAAGTCTCCTTTACCAGGTAAGATTGTGAATTCACATGGTCTGGAGATTAAGATGGAACACCTTTTTGAGGCAGCATTTGCCTACCACAGGTGTTTAGGAGAGGCTGAGGCTTCAGTGGGAAGATGTTAGGGCCTTCAGTCAAAGTAGGGTCAGGGAAAGAAAGAATGGCTCATTCTTTCAATAAGTTGAAATTCCATAGGAGAAAAATGGAGGAAGCTGAAGGTATTGGGTCTTTGAGGTAAAACCTGGTTCAAGATTGTCCTAACAGGTTTCCTGTTTCCTCTCCTCTCCTCTGTCTCATCTCTTCTCTTCTTTCCTCTCCTCTCCTCTTCTTCCCTCCTTCTTTTCTTTCCCTCTTTCTTTTCCTTCCTTCCTTCTTTCCTTCTCTGTTTAGGAAACTTGCCACAGTTTCCTAAACAAAGCTTTTCCTCAAGGATCATATCCATTCCAAACCATCTCTTTCCTCCCTGTCTGCAACACATACACACCCTCAGTGTACAAATCAGGCAAAACTCTCACAATGTGCTCAGTGGCAGAGTGCGTCATTCAAAAATTAAAATATTTGGATCACCTGGTTGGCTCAGTCAGTAGAGGATGTGACTCTTGATCTCAGGGATATGAGTTCAAGCCCCACACTGGGCATGGAGACTACTTTTTAAATTAAAAAAAATTTTAAGTTAAAAAATTTTTTAAAGATTTTATTTATTTATTTGAAAGAGAGAGCGTGCACATGAGTGGGGGAGGGTTGGGGAGGGGAACAGACAGACTTTCCACTAAGCATCGAGCCCTACTGGACAGAGGGCTTGATCCTAGGACCCCAAGATCATGACTTGAGCCAAAGTCAGATGCTTAACTGATGGAGCCACCAAGGTGCCCCAGTTGTTTAATTTTTAAATTTTTTTAGAGCAGGGAAGAGGGGCAGAGGAAGTGGGAGAGAGAGAATCTCAGATAGGCTCCACCCCCAGTGCAGAGCCCAACTGTGGGCTCAGTCTCACAACCCTGAGATCATGACCAAGAGTCAGAGGCTCAACAAACTGAGCCAGCCACCCAGGTGAACCTGGAGCCTACCTAAAAATTTTAGAATATTCACTGAGTGAAAAAACAAATATGCATTTCATGTTCTCATAGGAATAACATTACAATAGGACAATGGACTCCTGACCGAGGACTTGACACTGAATAAGTCAGTGCTATGACCAAAAATAGGTCCTAAAAGATCATCTGTAATCCTGAAAGATTCTGTAATCCCCTAGAACAATAGAAGTATGCGACTCCACAATTTCTATAAAACAGACTTAAATGTACTCTCTGCAATGATTACACAGGGAGTCCAATGAGCTGTGGAGTATATAAAAGTGTCATTGGATCATATATTTGATCTAGAGCCTAATTGGATGGCCATAATATGGTCAATGAAAACCTTGCTCAATTTGTTAGAGTTTAGGATGGCTCATATGAGATGATTTAATGACCCCAAATATCTCAGAGATGCCTTTATTTTCTCTTGGTATATTTCCCTGGAGCCAGCAAAGCTATTTTAAACTATTTCCGTGAGTCAGTACATCCAGGGATCAAGTGCTCAATGCATTATTGGTAACTGTGGTCGTCCTAGCCAACCTGGCCCAGAGCACTGAAGAATACACATGGGAAGGGGTGGGGATGTGGTACTTCACACACCTGCTCAGTGGTGTTTGGCTGGCTCAGTCAGTAGAGCATATGACTCTCGATCTCAGGGTCATGAGTTTGAGTCCCACGATGGGTGTAGAGATTATTTAAAACACACATACACCCATCCACTCGGGATATATACCCAGGGAAGATGGTTTATAGGTATGGGTTCTGGGAGGCTGTCCAATTTGCAGGCAGGGTATGGAATCTGGGGACCAGGACAATTGATGATGATAAGCATTTTTTTTTTTTTTTTAGTAAAGCAGGAGGTATCGGGGTCGTCTGATATGGCAAGAGGTTGACAGAGGGTAGCAACAGAACAAGTAATAAATTGACATTTATTGGTACTCTTGGATGCCGCACTCACCATTTAAGATGCTTTGGAGTGACCCCCAAAGATCTGTGACATGTAGTCATTTGTCATTTTGCCAGGACAAGCATCTTAAATACCTGACACATGGGAACTAGCTGAATGAATGACCAGTCAGCTGCTGATACAAGTATTAAAGCAAAGAGAAATTCAGTCAGAAAATGAAATATAACTGAATATCAAAATCAGCTGTGCTGGGCTCAAAGGGAGGAACATTCCGATTGGACCCTATCAAAAAAATTGAAGAAGCTGTTTGAATATGCCACAAAAGCTGATGATTAAGGCTAAGTTACATTTTAGTGAAATTTGAAAAGGAGACAAAAATGGAAGGAGGCTATGTACAACAGGCAGGTGACTCTGCTTCTGGAGAATAAGAACCACTTGTACAAACAATGTAGGGGTTCAGAGCGGCTTGGAGGAGTATTGCTCAAGCATGTCATGGGTTGGCTGCTATCGGAAATCAGACTTGAAGGAGCTGATATCAGGAAAGCCTGTTTGGAAGGAATGCCCACAGCTCCTGGCTGCACTTCAGAGGATTTGGGTGGGGTTGGTGGGGTGCAGCAAGTCAGGAACTTAGTCCTAGGAGGCCTAGAGAGAATGCTCAGCAGATAATCAGGCTATTTTTGACTCCAGGAGCAAGGCAGAAGCCAGCCAACAGAACCTAGGACGGGGGCAAGAAGTCAGAGGTGGTCTGTGAGCAATCTTAACTTTGTGTTGTGTCCCCAAGCAGCAGACTGAACCTCCTTCATCTTCCTTTTCCAACGTTCGAATTGGTCCTAAAAATTATTACGGGGCTGGGCTTACAGATTTGGGAGGAGGACTGAGGGCTCTTAGGTGTACCGGGGGCCGGCAGAGCTAGGAACCTGGAAGGGTGTGAGAAAAATTGCCCAGTGAGAAGAGCAGCTGGTGGGTCAGGGGCAGACTGCTGCAGAAGCCCCAGGCCAGTCAGGTGGTGTAGCACCTGATTTCTTTCTTTACATGAGACTCTCTCCATGTGTGGTGGCCTGGATAAAGGTTAGGGCGATTTGTGCGGTGACAGTTTGAACAAGTTGGGATCTGTATTTCCCAGAATCCTCCTCTCTGCATGGTTCCAGGCAGAAGCTGGCCGTAAGAGGAATTTGCATAAGATTTGGAAGGTGGAGGTGAAGCAGCAGTCATTACCCTCTGAAGGCTGTCATCGTTGGAAGCAGTTACAGACAGATGCAGAGGTGTGTGGGGGTTCCAGATTGTTTCTGTTCTCCTCTGCTCCTGATTGGCCTCTTTTTACCAATTGGTGACTCTATTGACTGACGGTGGCCAAGGACTCACTGCCAGATGCTTGACAGTGATCCTCAAAGTAAGTAACTATACAGGGGCACAGCTTCCCACTGACCTCCCGGGAGCTTGTCTTTGCCATCCCATTTCAGTGCTGGACGTGTTTAGCTTCTCGGATTGACCAAACAGTGACCTCTTCTCTGATTCCCGACTTTCTGACTGATCCTGTACTTCCTGAGCTACTCCCACCATTGTGCATGCTCTCCTTCCTGTAATAAATTCCTTATCCCATAACTTCATAACTTATGGCATTTCTGCTTCCCTGAATAACTTCTGACTATATTACTAGTAGCCTGTATAGACTCCAGGACAATCGAAGAATGGAACTTTCCACCTGCTTCCTTATGAAAATTCTTTGGCTGCAAGAGACAGAAAGCCATATTGAACAAATTTAAGCAAAAAAAAAAAAAAAAAAAAAAAAGGACATTTCTTAGCTTGTATCCTCAACCCATGAAAGTGCAGGGGTGACAAAAGCCAGGAGTTCAAAAACAGTTGGTCTCTCTGCTCTTTTCCTGTTAGCTTTATTCTTTCCTCCATCAGGAAAGACTGATCAGCGCAGCCTGGGTCGTGTGTTCACCAGGCCAGAGCAATGAGGCATTATAATCAGTCCAGCACGGATCACCTCCTCCCCACCTTTATGATTTGGGGTAGAGTCTATCAGAGGAGATGTAGCACAAATGTGGCCTCTGTGGGTGTTGCTGTGAGCCGGGAAGCTACCTTCATCTACATCGACAGCATCCATTTAGTAGATTAGATTGGGCGATTTTGAGCACAGATAAAGCCCTTTCTAGCTAAGGTATCTAAGAGATACCTAGTGGTTGGAAGACACAAATTAATTGCATAGGTTGCTCAGAGAATCTGATAGTACTCTAAAATGCTTTAAGACCTTTTTACACTGTACTAGAAATCCTACAACCACCCACCAAGGTTTACTGGGCATCCTTCTTGCTTGTTTGCTTGTTTTCTTAGATTTTGTTTTTTTAAGTAATCTCTACACACAATGTGGGACTCACACTCACAACCCCAAGATCAAGAGTCACATGCTCTCCCAACTGAGCTGGCTGGGTATTACTGGGCATCTGGAGATGGAGCTCTAAAACATGTCTCATAAGCAGCTCACTAAGACAGGCAGAAGACATTCTGACAATTAAAGAGTGGAGACCATCTTTGTTCTTAGACATTGCAAGAAACAAGAGAAGGAAGGGTAAGAGAGAAATACAAGTTTTAATCAGGAAACGAAGGAAGTGAAAGATGGAGACCATTATACCCTTACCACGTTGCATCTCCCCAATCACAAACATGGTATATAATCTCTGTGTTTGTTCAGGAATTTTTTTTAAGTCTTTGAATAAAGACTTTTAAGTTTTCTCCATAGTAGCTTTGACCATATTTTGTTAGACTTCTTCCTAGTTAGTGTACAGATTTTGGCCCTATTATAAATGGTATTTTTTAAATTAAATTTTCTTCAAAAAAATAAAATTAAATTAAATTTTCTAATTGTTTGCTATTGGTGAATAGGAAAGCAATTTGCGAGTGGGGGCAAGGATCTTACGTCTAGAAACTTTAGTGAACTTTCTCATTAGTTCTAAGAGTTTATCCAGAGGGGCTCTTGAATTTTCTATATATTATCTCCTAATTTTCACATGAAGATTAATTTTCCTTCAGTGAAAAATCCAAATGAAATAATACAAATCTAGGACTATAATACTCTGTACTAATTTTCCTTGCATTAACATTTATACATAAACTAATATTTATTTAGCTCTGATTGGAAATCGTATGGTCTATGGAAGTGTTTTGCAAAGTGTGTTGCATCCACCAACATAAGGTTTTATATTTCATACTATATTCTTTCTTAGAGATTCACAAATGCTCTGAGAAGTCCTGCAAAGAAATCTTTCTAACTTGGTGAAATCCTACATTCCAAACTGATTTTATCATGAAACCCCTTTTCAAGCAATATCTTCCAGTCTTCTGAGGAACTACTTTTTACAAAGGGCACACTTTGGGAAATGATGGTCTTAGGAAACATAGTCATTGTGAAAATTGCTTAACTCCAGGATTTTCTCAAAGAATCTACTATCTCTTTCACTATATTTTCTGGAAGCTGGGCTGGGTAGAACAAGGCTCTGCTTGGCTTTTGCAGATTCTACTCTTCAGTCTTTAATAATAACTCCCTATGAGTTAATGCCAGTATTATAAAAGAAAGAAAAATATTCCTATTAAATATCATGAGACTACCTACTACTTCTATTCCTTAGGAATGGTCCACAGCTGGTCACAGTGGGAAATCATCCTTGAAATTCTCTCTCTCTCTCTCTCTCCCTATATATATATATATTTTAATATTTTATTTATTTATTTGACAGAAAGAGAGATCACAAGTAGGCAGAGAGGCAGGCAGAGAGAGAGGGGGAAGCAGGCTCCCCACTGAGCAGAGAGCCCGACTCCGGGCTCCACTCCAGGACCCTGAGATCATGACCTGAGCCAAAGGCAGAGGCTTAACCCACTGAGCCACCCAGGCACCCCTCTGTCAATATATTTTGACTGATATGTACATGAGATCTTTCTCTGCTTCTATTGCTCTTCCTGCTAAGCCCCATAAGAGCCATCATCTCTTATGCCATGTTTTTTTCCTTACATTGTACAGAACTACACATGTTTATCGAAAGCTGTCCCTTCTGTGTTCTGGATTATGTACAAAGGCTACAAATTTATCAGAGTACAAGTAAATAAATGGAAATAGAAAAGGTCCACAAGTAGGAACATATTTTATTAGGGGGGAAATGTTTTAATTATGTAAATTTTCCTTGTGTTACTATTATTTTAAAGTAAACTCTATGCCCAACATGGAGCTCAAACTCATGACCCTGAGATCAAAAGTCACATGCTATAGCACTGAGCCAGCCAGGTTCCCCTTGCATTACTCTTTCTGATCTGAATATTTATTCAATCATTTGAAAGGGTAACAATGTATCCATCTCAGTG
This sequence comes from Martes martes, assembly GCF_963455335.1. Lineage (NCBI taxonomy): Eukaryota > Metazoa > Chordata > Mammalia > Carnivora > Mustelidae > Martes > Martes martes. The sequence goes on along the minus strand of NC_137904.1, from coordinate 33,948,690 downwards.
GGTCTCCCTGAGGTGTATATCAAAATTATTTGTGGAGCTCTGAAAAAATATAAATAGCTAAGCCCTACCTGAGAACCTCTGAATTAGAATCTGTATGGAGAAGCTTAGGCACTTGTATTTTATTAATTTGAGAGAAAGAGAGGGTGAGCAAGAGAAAGAGAGAGTGCGTGCACTCACACAAGCTGGGGGAGGGGCAGAGGGAGAAGCACACTCCCCACTGAGCAGGGAGCCCGATGTGGGACTCAATCCCAGGACCCTGAGATCATGACCTGAGCTGAAAGTAGATGCTTAACTGACAAAGCCACCCAGGTGCCCCTGTATTTTGTTTTTAAGATTTTATTTATTTATTTATTTATTTATTTAGAATGTGAGCAGCTGGGGAGGTGCACAGTGAGAGGGAGAGAGAATCTCTCTCTGCAAGCAGACTCCATGCTGAGCAAGGAGCCCAACTCGGGGCTCGATGCCACAACCCTGACGTCAAGACCTGAGCTGAAATTCAGTTGGACACTTAACTGAATGAGCCACCCAGTGTCCCCAGGCACTTGTATTTTTAAAAGCTTTGCAACTTATTCTCTACCATTTACTCTATGGCCTTTCTTTTTTTAATAAACGACTTTTCCATATGGCCTTGCCTAAATTTTTCCTCTGATTTTGATTTTAAATAATAAAAATATTTTTAAAGAAAATAAATCAGTTCCAAACCCACTTCCCAAACACATGAATTTTTTTTTTCCATATCTGGCTCTAGTCCTTTTTCATGTAGAGACATTTTTGATTTCTGAATTTCTCACTTAACATTTTATTTATAAAATTTTCCATGCTATCGTATAGTGATATGAATTGTCACTTTAGGAAATATATAATATTCCAGAAAGTATTTATTTGTATCATATTTTAGCTAGCCATTCCCTTACTATTGGACATTTAAGCTGTTTCTCTATTTTTTTTTTTTTAAGTGATCTCTACAACCAGTGTGGGGCTCAAACTCACAACCTTGAGATCAAGAGTCTGATGCTCCCCTGACTAAGCCAGTCAGGTGCCCCTGTTTCTCCATTTTAGAATGCTCTAGAGAAAATGGCAAAGAAGAGCTTGGTGTGTATGCTGCTTTCCTTTTGAGTCAATGCCCTTGAGATAATTTTCTGAAAATCTAGTTATTGGGTCAAAGGATATGAACGTTTTTTTATGAGTCTGTTAATGATTACTAAATTGCTTTCCAAAAGGTTGAACAAATTCGCAAAGCCATGCCCCAACTCCATGGCATGATTGCTGAGGTTTTCAAGGGGGGGCAGGCAATACTAGAGGCCTGTTTGGTGTTCCCATAACAGGTTGAAAAAATGTTTCCAAATGTAGCAGTCACATTACTTAAGAAGTAAGTTAAGAAAACAAATAACAACAGTATACTGTTACCCCTCAACTATCTCATCTACCATGTGCCAGTATTTTCCTTGCATTCTCTTTAATCCTAAAAAAAAAAAAAAAAGCAAACAAAAAAACGAACAACAAAAACGGCAAGTTAGATCTTACTGCCCCTTTTTTACAGATGAAGAAAGAGTGGAAAAGATTTTGAGTAACTTGCTGCCCAGATCTGGGTCTAGGTCTTAAGACTCCTGGCAGCCTCAGCCTTCCTCCTCTTGGAGCCCCCAGCCCCTACGTAGGGAGGTCCAGCAAAGAGGGAGGTCTGGAGAGATCACAAAGAGAGAGAAACAAACACTGGGCCAGCCCAGCTATTCCAGCCACGACAGCCAAGGCACTAGACATGTGAGTGACGCCATCTTGGATCTTCCAACCTTAGTCAAGTCACCCAGCCAACAGCGTAGGGAGCAGAAACAAACCATCCGATGAGCTAACAATCAGTGGTTGTTTTAAGCCATTTCAGTTTGGGATGGCATGGTTTGGTATGCAACAACAAATAATGGGAGCAATACATTTTATTTTGGTAAATAACAAATGCAGAAAGAGTACCGGGGATACCTTCAAGCTCCCCTAACTCTAACACAGGCAGAATAAAACTCACTGATATTTACCACCTTTTCATCCCGCATCTGTACTTACCTCTGTCACAGCACCGACCCTACTGCACATGGCCTTCACACATGTTCATGTCTGCCTTCTCTACCAGATGGGGGGCCTCCACCTTGGTAACCACAACACCTTACACAAGACCTAGCACAAAATAATTAATACGCATATGTTGAATGAATCTTGACTGACTCCTGATTCCTTAATAAAAGCACTTGAAATGGAATAGTAGCTTTTATTTATTGGGCTCAGCACTGTGCAAAGTATTTCATATGGATTATCACACTTTATCTTCATAAAAATTGCATAAAGTAGGTCCTGTAATTACCCTCATTTTACAGATGAGGATACTGAGAGGCTAGGTCAGATTACTTGAGGTTACAAGTGTTTTGTTTCTTTTTTTCTTAATTAATTAACAAGGAGACAAAGGTTTATTGAGTACACTGCAAGGGAGCAGAGGGTGGGACAACAAAGGAGAGACCGTCTGCCAGGAGGTGGGGTGGGGGGTGGCTGTTGTTGTTGGGGTAGTGAGAAGGCATGGGAATATATGGAATTTTCTGGTTCCTGTTCCTGGTTGTAAGTAGCCCATTGGTCAGCCAGGGCCTCTGGCTATTTTGAGGTGTGTTGCCTGATGGCCTGTATGTATTCAGCCCTGGGGTCACTGTGGGTTCTTCTGCCTTAATCAAGCTTCCATTGCTCAAGCCTGTTTGCCTGAAAGTGGCCTCTATATTCCTCCCTGACTGATTGAGGAGGACAAATCTTTGGCATTTGGGTGGAGGTCTCATCTTCAGTAGCTGCTTTCTGCTGGATGGGGGTGGGGGCTGTCTCGACCTAAGCTGTCCATCAGGGGTTCTGTGCAGTTAGAGACCAGAACATGGTGTTAGATGAATGTGCTGAGAGGCGATGTGATTGAGATTCTCTGGTGGTCAGGTCCATGGGGTTTCGGGGGAGGGGACCCCTGATGGCACAGGCTGGAACCCTTGTGGAATCATCATTTGTGTATGGAATTGTTGGATTCACTCAGACCCACAGTAACGTAGATCAAGATGGTGGCTGGACCCATGGGAACAAAGGAAAAAGGGGGATGCGGAAAGAAGCAAGAAGCAAGGCTGAGAGTCACCTGGCTTCAGGAGGGGTTCCAACTGAGTCTGCAGTATGTGCGGATTCACCCTGGATGGGCTGCCACTGCCAACTGTGCCACACATTGGGAATGGATGCCTCGGGGGGATGGAGTGTGAGAGGCAAGGACACAGGCAGTCAACCTCTCTTCCCTCAGCCCTTCAGACCAACACCAGAGAGCTGCCCTGGCCAGAGACCTTCAGCTGTCTGAGGAACACTAGGGTTAGGCTGACAGAGGGCCAAAAGTTGAAAGAAGGGGGAGGGAAGGATCCCTCCGAAGGGCAAGGGGGAAAAATCCCTCACCCTTTTGGGCAAGGGTGGTCCAGCACGTTCCCCCTGGGGCTCGGATCCTCATGGAGGAGTAACCTCAGCTGGAGGTCATCAGATTCCCAGGGAGTACTAGAGTCAGTCCACCGAGGGAGAGTCCCGAGACATTCCCAGAAGATCCATGGAGAGTCCTGGCCCTGCATGGCAGCGGTTCCAACCTGTGAGGGCCACCACATGGGGGTGACCCAATCCAGTGGAGGCCAAAGTGTGGGCAGTGAAAGAAGTCACCTAAGGCAGAACAAAGGAGATCGAAGTTTATTGAATACACTGCAAGGGAGCAGTGGGCAGGCCTGCAAAGGAGAGACTGTTTGCCAGAAGAGCATTTTAAATACCTGTACTGAGGGATGCCTGGCTGGCTCAGTCAGTGGAACATGTGACTCTTGATCTCAGGGTTATGAGTTCAAGCCCCATCTTGGGTATAGAGATTACTTAAAAATAAAATCTTTAAAAACAAACAAAAAAACCCCAACCAAACAAAAACCTGTACTGAACAAGGCAATACTTTAGGCTTTGGCAGTGGTTAAGTGAATGAAGCCAATGCAGTGTGGTGCACAAAACCCCCGGAGGTCTGGTTGCCTGACTGTGTCATAGTAGACAGCACTTGTCCTGTTAGGGCTCACTGCCAACTGCAGGAATGTCATGGAGGGTTGTGCAGGTTGTGTCCTGCACAAGGACATCTAGCCCAAGGGCAAGTAGAGGCTGAAATCTAGCCTGTGCCATTGCACTCCACTCACTATGGAGCCTGGCACAGAACTGTGTCTGTCTGGGGGAGGGGACACCTGTTACCTAATTTGCACAATGCCACCGTGTGGGCTACTGGCAGTTCTCGATGGAACACGTTAGTTTGTAGGAAACTGGAGTGTCTCATCAAACAGAAGTCAGAAACTTGCCAGGTTTTAGAATAGATAGAGCCAAGAAAATGGTTCCAGAGGACTCGTGGAGGGTGAGTGGAGGTTGGGGACAATGGAAAAATTTGGGTTCTGTCTGAGCTCCCGTATCGTTATGTGCTCTACCCCATCACTCCTAGAGGTAGGTCACCTTGGGAAAAGGTGTCATCCCACAGAAGTTCCCATCCCTGTGGGTTATCTGAGACTCCTAGATCTTGCTGTTTCAGACAATCGCAGTTGCAGTGGTGTACCAAAAGGTATGCACACTAACAAAATAAACAGATTATACAACAGATTATAAACCTTACCAGAGAGGGCTCACTGCAGCGTTCTTAGAGAGTCCAAGCAACTTGAGCATCCCCACACAGACGTGCAGCATGGTCAGGTGGCCTCCTGGGAGGATCATGACAGTGGGCCCAGAAGGAAATCCCTCCCATGGGATAAAATGAAGTAGGTAACAATCTCTGATAATTAATTGCTTCTCTGTGTGCACGAGCTTGGCTATAGCTGAAGGACCTACATTGCTTTGGGGTACAACTTCACCCTGTCTGAAGTAGTATACAGAGTTTCTTGGGCTCCACTTCCCAATTGTACTGCCATTGCAAGAAGCTGAGAGGAGTGGAGAGGCTCTGGGAAAGGGCCAAACACACCCCTGCAGGACGCCCACTGAACAGAACCTGAATCAAGGTCTTAAACACGTAGCTGAAAAGTTCCCAGGAAATATATGTGGTGATGGGGTGAGAGCCTGGGTGCTGGCTATCTGAGGCCCCTTCATGATCACCCCTTGGATGGGGCCTCTGCCCTGTGAAGCTAGGACACCTTGGGTCCAGAGGGGGAGGAAGAGGACAGCCCCCTTTTATCACCAGCTGAATGACTTCACATTCCCTTTCACCAACTGTCTGCCATGGGTTTCAGAAAGAAAGATACTGTATCAGTGTCTTAGGGCTGCTGGAACAAAGTATCACAAACTGGGTGGCTCAAAACAACAGAAATGTGTTGTCTCACAGTTCTGGGAGGAAGAAGTAAAAAATGAAGGTGTTCGAGAAGTGTTGTTTCTTCTTCACTCCTGGTGGATCGCTGGCAATCTCTGGCATTCCTTGGCTTCCAGATGCACAAATCCAACCCTCTCTTGTCCCATGGCGTTTCTCCCTGTGTTTCCTGTCTTCCTGTGGTTGTCTGTCAGGCTGCATTAGGGGTCAAATCTACTCTGGCATGACCTCAGCTTAACTTAAATCTGCAACAAACCTGTTTCCAAATAAAGTCACGTTCTGAGGTACTGGGGTTGGGATTTCATCATATCTTTTTTTTTTTTTTAAGATTTTATTTATTTATTTGACAGACAGAGATCACAAGTAGGCAGAGAGGCAGGCAGAGAGAGAGGAGGAAGCAGGCTCCCTGCTGAGCAGAGAGGCTGATGTGGGGCTTGATCCCAGGACCCTGGGACCATGACCTGAGCCGAAGGCAGAGGCTTTAACACACTGAGCCACCCAGGTGCCCCTCAGCATATCTTTTTTAAGGGGACACAAATCAAACATGGAGCAGCCATGTTTCTGTATCAACTGCTTGCTGATTCCCTAGGTCTATCTCTAGTAGTGCTATAGTGAGTTGGTTAATCCATGGGCTCCAAGCCAGATTTCTGAGGTTAAAACCTTGCCTCCACTGCTGTGTGACTAAGGGCTGCAGAGTGGGAATGCAGTAGAATGAGAGAGTCTATTATCTGAGGCTGGTGGAGGATTGGAAGAAAGTACTTTGCACAGTGCCGGGCATTAAGTGCTCATTAAGTATTAGCTATGGGTATTATTATTCTCTATTTCTTTTTTTTTTTAAGATTTTATTTACTTATTTGACAGAGAGAGACAGCAAGAGAGGGAACACAAGCAGGGGGAGAGAGAGAGGGAAAAGCAGGCTTCTTGCTGAGCTGGGAGCCCAATGGGGGCTCAATCCCAGGACCCTGGTATCATGACCTGAGCCAAAGGCAGACGTTTAATGGACTGAGCCACCCAGGTGTCCCTCCCTAACTCTTTCTATTGACTTCTTTAGAAGTAGATCATTTACTCTTCTCTGTAGACACACCATGATCGTGGGCGTATAAACAGTGGAGAATGGGAGGAGTTTAGTTTCACTTGTTTATTCAATGAAACTGAAGGTGCTAGGACACTCCCTCACTGTATTGCCCATTAAGGAGACAGTTCATATTTGCTAGCACTGGAAAAGTTCCTTCTGCGGATGCTTCTGGTAGGAAATGCAGGACACTTCTCAAATATGTGCCCCCTGAAGTTAAATGTGCTGCCAAGAGAGGACAACTGGTTGACTTTGTAATAGCCTCACAGGGGCACCTGGCTGGCTCTGTCAGTAGAGTGTGTGACTCTTGATCTCAGGGTTGTGGTTCAAGCACCACGTTGGGTGTGGAGCCTACTTAAAAAAAAAAAACAAAAAAACAAGAGCCTCACAAGAGGACATACTGGTGATGTTTTGATGAAAGTTGCTATGGTCCTAAAGCCCTCACTCAGCCTTATGACAGGCTCAGAAACTCTACCACGTTTGAGTTCCAGAACTGAAGCCTGACTCAAACAACAAACCTTTACAAGGTCTACAAGATGGAGAAAACAAGAGGGTCATTTGTGTAATTTACAGTGACCAACATCTACCTGTAAGGCGGTCCAGCCATGGCTTCTCTCCTTGGAAAGAATTATCAGAAGGTTGCTTTGTGGGTATGGAAACAGGATGAGGGGCAGAGTTCTAGGATTTATTTTTTTTTTAAGATTTTATTTATTTATTTGACAGAGAGAGAGATCACAAGTAGGCAGGGAGGCAGGCAGAGAGAGGAGGAAGCAGGATCTCCGCAGAGCAGAGAGCCCGATGCGGGGCTCGATCCCAGGACCCTGGGATCATGACCTGAGCAGAGGCTTTAACCCACTGAGCCACCCAGGCGCCCTGAGTTCTAGGATTTAAATGAATAATAGTACTGGGTTCTGATCTGACCATTTCCACTTAACCAGAGAGGGCAGTGTCTCAATTAGACTGGATTGAGTGCCTTCTCCCTAAGACAGGCACTACTCATTCCCCAGCTTTTCTTTGGGTCTCCTTTGTCACTTCCTACTTGTAACTGACATATTCCTTTTTTTTTTTTTTTAAGATACACTGTTACCTTCTGTCTTGTTCCACTTACCAGATTTTTATTCTTTTATTTAAAAAAAATTTTTTTATTAAGTAATCTCTATGCCCAATGTGGGGCTCCAACTCACGACCCTGAGCTCAAGAGTTACACGCTCTACAGACTAAACCAGCCAGGTTCCCGTTATTATTATTTTTTAACATCAGGATTAGAGAATCTGATAGAAGCTCTCCATGACTATTTTCACAGAAAAACATCGTACTTAAAAAACTATGTGAGAAAAAAAAAAAAAACAAAACAAACAAACAAACAAAAAACAAAAAAAAAAACAAAAAAACTATGTGAGCAATTTCAAAGGGTTCACAAATGTTCTTGAAGCTGTTTTATATATCCTATCTTAAAATCCTTGTCTTTTTTTAAAGATTTTATTTTATTTATTTGATAGACAGAGATCACAAGTAGGCAGAGAAGCAGGCAGAGAGGAGGGAGCAGGCTCCCTGCTAAGCAGAGAGCCTGATGCAGGGCTCGATCCCAGGACCCTGGGATCATGACCTGAGCTGAAGACAGAGGCTTTAACCCACTGAGCCACCCAGGCGCCCCTTAAGATCCCTGTCTTAAGCAGACTTTTTCCCATATTGAGCTGATGCTGAAGTTTAAGCCTCTTCCTCAGGGCCAAGTTCTTAAGATGGCCCTCCATCCGCACCTCCCTTCTCATTCCTCCACCTTCTCATCTCATACTAAGACCACCTTGTGACCTCTGCACTGCCCTGACCTTGTGGCTGGCCACCTCTGCCTCTGCCACAGCTGTTGGGTTGATCTTTAGCTGTGACTATAGTTAATCCTGTCTTCAGCTCCCACCAACCACCCCCCCCCGCCCCCGCCCCATGAACTGTGTCTTACACTTTCCCTAGTACTCCAGTTCTCCCACTTCACCTCTTCCTTCGCTCATGTGACCACACCTAGGATAGGACTAACACATTGATATCATTTCCTCCTGCTTTTCTGCCCCTCCTTATAACCATATTCATAGTCTTGTCTCCCTCTTTCTTCTACTTCCTCCTTCTCCCCATTTTTTCCTACCAATCCTTCCAGGACATAACAGCTTGGACATCATTTTGCCAGGTTCTCCCCTGTAGACATTCCATCCCTCCATCACCACCAGGGCATTGTCTTTCTTTAAAATATCCACTTTTTAAAAAAAGATTTTATTTATTTATTTGACAGAGAGAGAGAGAGATCACAAGCAGGCAGAGAGGCAGGCAGAGAGAGAGGGGGAAGCAGGCCCCCTGCTGAGCAGAGAGCCCGATGTGGGGCTTGATCCCAGGACCCTGAGATCATCACCTGAGCTGAAGGCAGAGGCTTAACCCACTGAGCCACCTAGGCGCCCCTAAAATATCCACTTTTTAAACGATTTTTCAACACAAATTTGTATTTCCAACTTCTGCCACTTTGAACTTCAGATGTGCATATACAACTTAACTACTTATTTGCACTTGACAGTCACAAAACATTATATATATAGTGGGTCCCAAATGAAACCAATGATTCACTGTCCCCATCTTCCCTAATCTCAATAAATTGTACCCCATTTAACATAGTGGTTCAAGCCAGAGGAAGGTTTGTTAATTGTTCCCTTTTCCTTACCTCAACATGAGTGAAGTAGTCTTGTTGGTACTTCTTCCAAAATATACCTTGTATCCAAAGCCATTTCTGCATACCCACTGCCATAACTCTTAGCTCAGGCCAGCACAATTTCTCATCTGGTTCATTGTAGCAGTCTCTCTTCTGGTCTCCCTGCTTCTGTACTGGTCTTTTTTTTTTTTTTTTAAAGATTTTATTTATTTATTTGACAGACAGAGATCACAAGCAGGCAGAGAGGCAGGCAGACAGAGAGAGGAAGGGAAGCAGGCTCCCCGCCGAGCAGAGAGACCGATGCAGGGCTCGATCCCAGGACTCTGGGATCATGACCTGAGCCGAAAGCAGAGGCTCCAACCCACTGAGCCACCCAGGCACCCCTGTACTGGTCTTCTAATCCATTCTTTCCACAGCAGCTTCAGCTTCCTTTTAAAAACAGAAGTTATAGGGACGCCTGGGTGGCTCAGTTGGTTAAGCGGCTGCCTTCGGCTCAGGTCATGATCCCAGCGTCCTGGGATCGAGTCCCGCGTCGGGCTCCTTGCTCAGCAGGGAGCCTGCTTCTCCCTCTGCCTCTGCCTGCCTCTCTGTCTGCCTGTGCTCACTCTCTCTGACAAATAAATAAATAAAATCTTTAAAAAAAAAAAAAAACAGAAGTTATATTGTATCGCTCTCTCTCTCTCTCTCTTTTTAAGTAGGCTCCACACCCAATGCAGGGCTTGAACTCAGGACCCAGAGATCAAGACCTGAGCTGAGATCAAGTGTCAGATGCTTAACTGACTGAGCCACCTATGCACTCTTAGTATTACTTTCTACTTAACCTTTTTTAATGGATTCCCATTTATTCACTAAACGCTTTTTTTTACTGGGTGCCCTCCATATGTCATGCCCCCAGTGATATCAGCTGTTGTGAATAAATGAAGTATATAGAACATAGATAGTGGTAAGTTCTATGAAGAAAAATAAAGAAGGGGTGAGGGACAGAGAATTGTGTGGGTGGGGGTGTGCACCCGCATGCATGTGTGTAATTACAATCTTAAATAGGGAGAACAGGGAAAGTTTCACTGAGACTGAGTAGATGACCACTGAGCAAAGGACTTGAAAGAGGTGAGTGAAGTCTGCAGAGTTCTGCAGAATATTCCAGTCGGAGGAAATAGCAAATGCAAAGGTCCTGAGGTGGAAGCATGCTTGGCTTTGGGGCTAAGCAGAGTCGAATAAAATCCAAGCTTTACTATAGTTTATAAGGTGGTCTAGTTCTCTTATCCTCTCCCCAGTTTGCAACTTTCTTTTTCCAGCATTGCGCTTAACCCCCACTATATATTCCATCCACACTGACCTTCTAGTTCACTAGAAGCTGTTTCTTCCTTTTGCCTGTGTTGTTGCCTCTGCTGGGAATACTTCCTAATCCTTATTCCCAAATACTATTTGCAAGGTTGGTTCCTTCTCATCCACTAGGTTTCTGTTTAAGTTTTACCCTATGTCTTTTGGAACCATAGAACCTTGCTATTTCTTTCCTATTTCAGCTTCCTCTGTTTCCTTCATAACACTAATCACAGCATGCAACTGGGATTCATATATATATATATATACACACACACACATATATACATATATATGTATATACACACACATACATATACATATATATGTATACACACACACACACATATATATATATATACATATATATGAATTTATACTTAAAACTCAATAGTAAATGGTATCTCATTGTCATTTAAGTTTGCATTTTGGTCACTAATGAGGATGAATGAAGCGTTTTCCCAAGTAATGGTTAGTGGTTAGCATGATCTCTTTTCTGTATTTTGCCCAAATGTTTACTTCACGTCCCTATTTCTTAAGACTGAGAACAGGCCCAGCCAACTGCGACCCACCCTGTTCACTTGTCTGGGGGCAATTTATTTTCCCAAGTTTCCTGGCAGAGTTAGTGACTCGTGGTGACCACCTCTTCACAGGAATTTTTCCAAAACCCAAACCCATTTAGAAGAAAGTGTTTGTGTCAGTTCAACCTCACCGAATGTGAAAATGGGCAAAAAAGTTGCATTTGAGTAGTGCGAGGTACTCCCTATTCTGCAGTCATTATTGAACAATCATTAATGGCCATATGATTATGCATTACGAAGTACTGACAGTTCCGGGGAACCAAAGGAGAGCCCTGCCCCTCCCCGGCCAGGCCACTCCGCCTTTTCCAGGGGTCTGTCCGCGATGCGGCAGGCAAACAGTCTAACCGACGCCGGGAAACCGCCCAGAGCTGAGGCAGGAGACCCCCGCTGCGCTCGCCCGGTAGACCTTTGAGGTTCCGCGACGTCTCCCACGCTCCAGCCAGGCCGCTCTCTCCAACCACGCCGAGATTATACTTCCTCTCGCGAGAGCCCGAGCGAGGCCAGGCTGCGGGCGGCGGCTGCGGGATGTTGGCTAGGCGCTCCAGACCGCGCCCTCTCTGGCGCAGCTGGGAGAAGCGCGGGCGGGAGAGGCAGGCGGCGCGCACGCGCAGGTGAGTGGGGCGGCGCGGGGCACCAGGGCGGGGGGCGGGGCCTTGCGTCGCGCAGCGGGCACGTAGCGGCGCGTCCTCAGTATTTAATGTCTCTGTGTTCCTCCGGCCTGGGCAAGCACGTGGGGGAGCGGCCGCAGCGCAGCGGGGCTGGGCTGCTGGGCCCGGGGGTGGGGGGGACGGCGGCGGGCGAGGACTCTGCATCCCGACTGTCGCCGAGGACCTGGTGAGTTGGGGCCGCCAGGGCGGCTGGCGCGAGGACCACCTGCCAGGCCCCCGAGGGCGGCGCCCTGAGGCGCGGGGAGTCTAGGGTGCAGGTGCGGTGTGCGACGCGCGCTCCAGGTGTCCCGGAGGCGGGAGGCTGCGGACGCCTAGAGCGTGAGGAGGGGATCCGGCCCATCGCCTGCTGTCAAGCAGGCCCTTTTGCTGTCGTCGCCTGCGCACCCCCTCTTCCTCCCCCGCCGGGGTTGTCTGCCCGCGGGCTCCTGCTGACAGGTCGCGTGTGCGCGGCTGGGGCCATGGTCTGCGGCCGCATGGTGCCCCCCACGCGCGTCACAGCCTTCTGGGGGTAGGGAGGCGAGGACGCGGCGCCCGGGGCACCCCTCTGCGGCTTAACTTTCCCCGAGCGTGCACTCCCTCCCGTGAGACAGACCCGAGCGCGTCCCACCCAAGGTCGCCCAACCCCACACGCGTTTACTTTTCAAAGGTCGTGTGTACCCAAGTGGGAACTGGGAGAGGCGGCGGCGGGGCGGGCTGTGGGCAGGGCCAGGCGCTCTTAAGGGCGAGGAGGTGCCCCGAGGCCCGCGGGCACCCCTTTCTTCCTCCTGAAGGGCTGGAGTTGAAACGGTCACTTCAGGAACCTTATCCAACTTCTGGGCCCCTTAAGCTCGCGCTGGGTTGCTCCCCACCTAGGCACGGCGGTGGCAAACCCGTGCAGGTAGCCTAGCCCCTGGGAGTTCAGTGCGGCGAACCTGGGAAGAGTGTTGGTTTGCGGAACGCGGAGGATGGGCTAGGGCACCGTGGTGATTGGAACCGTTTTGGGGGCAGGGACCTTTTGAACCGAGTTAGGGTCCTGAGGTCAAGGGCTTGGTGTCTCTCGAGAGGATTTGCATATGCAGCCCCTTCAAGGGTGTCGGGAGGGGTGGAGGCTGTCTTGGCCTTAGTGCCCGCAGACTTCATGCCCCGGGGCGTGTGGGTCACGTGTCACACTCCGCCTGCACCCCCCCCCCCAGGCCCGCGGTGTGGAGGGACCACGCTAGTTTCGGGGTTATGGGTCAAAATGGGCTTGGGAAGACTGTGGTCTGAACCCCTCGGGGCAGGCTCTCACCAGTTCCGTTGTGCCCTAGGGTACAGTCCCTCCCTATCCCGCCCGTCCCCCCCGCCCCGGAGGGAGGCTTAGAGAAGGAAAGGCGCTGTTGGTGGTGGGCGGTGTCGAACAGACCCGGGACTGCTGGAACCCCTGGGCCGTTTCGAGATCTTCTCTCCTGCAGAGATGCCGAGGTTGGCTGGTGCCTTCCTCCCGCTCGGCCGCCGCTAACAGAAACCCGGTGCTCTTCACCCCAGGTGTGAGTGAAGGCCGCTCCAGCCGGGTAGTGGGTATGAGCAGAGCAATTAGGTTACGCCAACTATCTTTGCCCTATTGAAGTGTAGGCTACTTTGTGTTTAAATTTATCTCTTGCAGGGGAATCTGGGCTGCTTGACACCTGGTACGGTCATATCTGTTGGTTTCCTATCCCCCTCCCCCTCCCCCCTTTGTCGCAATTACTGATCAAGGAACACCATTCACAAAAAGCTGTTAACTCTAGCAACTGGTAACCTTACTGTGTTCTTGTAACCAAGTGCTTCTCAAATTAGTTTGTTGTGTTTTTTTTTAAACTATTCAGAAAGCAAAGCTTGGACTCTTAGTAAGCACCACCCATCCCCTTTGCTCTTAAAGGCACAGAGCACCTTTGAAATGAGTAGATAGATGATAGCATGAGCATGATTTGATCATTTATCACATTTCTTTGTTTCTGGTATTCAAGTAGTTCACCTGCTGATTATTTAAGATTTTCTGGGGGCGCCTGGGGCTCAGTGGGTTAAAGCCTCTGCCTTCTGCTCGGTGGTGGTCTCAGGGTCCTGGAATCGAGCCCCGCATCCGGCTTTCTGCTCAGTGGGGAACCTGCTTCCTCCTCTCTTTCTCTGCCTGACTCTCTGCCTACTTAGAATCTCTCTGTCAAATGAATAAAATCTTTAAAAAAAAAAAAAAAAAAGATTTTCTGAGGGGCGCCTGGCTGGCTCAGTGGGTAGAGCATGCAAGTCTTGATTTGGGGGTTGTGAGTTCGAGTTCCACATTGTGTAGAGATTACTAAAAAACACATAAAACTTAAAAAAAAAAACGTTCTAAGCACTGGGAACAAGTGAAATTATGTTTTGGGGGGGCTTTTGTGTTGAACTTTAACCTCTTTCACCTCTTAACTAGTTTTGTGGGTTCTGAGAAGTAATTCCGGGGTGTATTCTCAGAGGAAATATGGCTCTAGGATCAGAGAGGGCCTTTTGATCCTACAAATATGCAAATCACTGAAGCCTCGGTGCCGACCTGGATTAAACTGGTTCCTTTGTCATGCACATTGCTAGGTGATGGCCCAAAATTTGCAGATAATAGATCCTATCTAAGCCCTTGAGTGACACGTATCTTGGTCCCTAGAGCCTTTTGTATGAATATCCTTTCCTCCGCCCAGCCGTTTTCTAGGAAGTACAGCAACTCCTGGCCCCTGTAGGGTGAGCACAAAGGTGTCTGCTGTCCAAGGGGCCTGCTCAGATGCCAGGTGGATGTGGCTCTGGTGTAAGGTTGCTGAACATCAATATTTTAAAGCAGTTTGTTTTGCTGTAGCTGGTAATCTAAATTATTTGTGGGTGTTGGACCCAGGCCTGGCCATAGCCCTCGTTTGTGGGTGAAGACTAGTTTTAGCCTTTACAGTGTTCCCTCTCATCCAAAAGACAGATTGAGATTATATTTTAGACTGGGCATTGTGCCTGGTTTATGATGGCTGTTCAAGCATTGCTTTTTTTCTCCTCCTAAAGAATCTCTGAGATTAACGTTAATTTCTCTTGAATCACTTGAGTGATTTGGATTTTATTAAAGATACCTCTCCTCGCTAGCCTCTGACCTGGATACTTGGTTGGAAGGAAAGCAAATTGGTTTCCCCACACTGTGCTCCCAGCCTCCTGGCTCTAGCCTGAAGGAACATGATTTGGTTGAGTGCACGTTTCAGGGTTTTGAGGAGTGGGCACCCCATGTGCCTGGCCAGCTGGTGCCTTCCTGCCCATTCTCCCCAGGCCACTCCTTCCTAATCTTCCCTGTGAGTGTAGAAGGAGAGGACCTCTCTGTAGCTTGGTCTGCTGTGCCGTTGTAAGGAAGTCAACAATTTTGTGTATGAGTTAGCCACCTTCTGTTTGCCATTCTGTTTTCCTCTGCTCTGGGGAGGTAGGGGTCCACTGGGCCTCTTGTCCCACTGAAATCCTCTCCTGTGGTTTGAGCTGCTAATCTGCGTGGGATGTATTTAAATCCTAACCTTGGCTTTCTAAGGCAAGTTCTTTTTTTTTTCCCACAGCCCTTTCTGGTGTAATGCCTCATGCAGGTTTTATCTTTATGATCATTTAACATGAAATACCCATTGTTTGTGGCACTTCACAGAGCAGCTCTGCTGGCTCCAATACCTGAGTTTATACTTGGACTGTGGAAAACAGGATCAATGGCAGTGTCTTGAGTGGGACAGAGTCTGACTGAAGAGGTAGATGGTGGGGATGTGGGAACTATAAATTTGAGGATGCCTTTTCCTTGACAGTTACTGTCTTGTGCTGGGAGAGTTACAGGCAAACACCTCCTTGATCCTTTAATCTTCACACCTCTGAGTACAGTTGAGGAGGGTGATGCTGGAGGTCAATTGGGATTGTTTCAATGGCTAGTATAAATACAGATTGAGGGGCAGAGATACTGACAAGTATGGCTTTGTGCTTAAACTAGGTCCTCCGGAGGGCTTTTGTGAGAAGAACCAAGGAATAGTCAAATCCGTGGGCTTTTCTCCTAATCTTTCTGTTGCTTTCTAAGCAGATTGTTGGAGTGAAGGAGTGTATGTTATCATGCAGCATTTTGAAGACTGGCTTTCAGTAATAAGTAGCTTTCAAGGTGTTCTTTTCCTTAACTTTCTTTTCCTCCTGCTAAGTGGTCTTCTTTCTGTCCAAATCCTGGCCATTTGGATATTTCTACAGCTCAGTTTGGTAGTTTACAGCAGTTGGTAGTAAACACTCTGTCCCCATCTGGTAAGACTGGCTGCCTGCCTTCACTCAGCCCCGTGTTACTGAGGCCCATAGCATTCAGGAACAAAGCAGAGCCCCAGGTGAGTCGTGGAAGTTAAAATGCAAAGACTGAGGACTTAGGAATGAGGCTTGTTTCAACCCTGGGTTTAGCTGGCAAGAGCCCTGGTTTAGGGGATGAGGACGGGGAGACAGCTTTCAGGACTGAAACCTGGCAGTGGTTCTAGACCCTTCTGGGGTCCCAGTTTCTTCAGCTGGTAAAAGGAGGGTTGATCAACATCAGTCAAGAGTGTTCAGATTCTGCTCCTTAGATTGCCTATGGGATACTGCAGGGTGGATTTACCTGCAGGGGTGTGTATGGGCAGGGATGTGTTTGGGCTAGGAAGCATGGCTTTGTGGATAGTGTAAGTCAAAGACCAAAAAAAAAAAAAAAAAAGCCATAGTCCACTGTTTTAAGTGCATCTCAAGTTCTCTTAGCTTTTAGATGTTACAGTGCTATATTTTTAAAAGTTTTTAATTTATGTAAGTAAGCACTATACCCAACATGGGGCTTGAGCTCCCGACCCCAAGATCTGAGCCAGCCAGGCACCTCTTATTTATTATTATTATTTTTTATTATATCTCTATTCTTATCTCCTAAACCTATCCTTAGGGGAGAGGGTCTAGAGCTGCCTTGTCCTGTAGGGTAGCAACCAGTGATGCGTGTCTGGTTCAATTTAAACTTTTAAGCATTAGGGGCACCTGCATGGCTCAGTTGTTAAGCATCTGCCTTTAGCTTGGGTTGTGGTCCCAGCATCCTGGGATCTAGCCCCAAGTTGGGCTCCTTGCTCAGGAGGGAGTCTCCTTCTCCCTCTCCTCCCTCTAGTGTGTCCCCTTGCTTTCGTTCTCTCTCTGTCAAATAAATAAAATCTTTAAAAAAAAACAAAACCCAAAACTTTTAAGCATTAAATACAATTAAAAAACCCATTCCTTGGTGGCATTAGTCTCATTTCAAGTGCTGAGTACCTTCATGTGGCCAGTATTGGACAGGGCAGGCCTTAGAACAGTTTCACCATCATGGAAGGTTCTAGTTGGACAGTGCTGGTCTTAGCTTTGGGCCAACTGTAAAAGCTTAATTGTTTTACCTTGTAAAGCATCACATGTTTGGGCTTAGTCCTCTATAGAGTCCACGAATCCACAATTTTGATGACAAATTATTTATCAGCTCTATGTATGGTGTGTTCAACAAGTTTTGGTTTGCCAGTTTGGAGGGCAGTGATCAATTAAGAAATGGTTCTAAAGAAGAACATAGTAAGGAGGCTGGGGATGGGAGTGCAAAACAGGAGAGGCAGATGCTAAGCCCTCAGAAAGCTGTTTTGGTTTGAAACCTTATTTATTATCTTAAAGGCTCTTGCGGGTTGTCTGAGGCCTGTGCTCACTGTGGATTTGCTACTTGGCCCTTCTTCACTCACCCACCTGGTGACTTCCTCCTGTAGGATCCCACTGTGGGACCAAGGCTGGACCAGATTTGCAGGCACCTTACAAACAAATGTCCTTTCTATTATTCTGCCTCTCCAGTCCATCTGGGTGTTAGGAAGCCTGTTTTTATGAAGGCGTTGGGGGAAGTTGGGCCACAGTGGGAGTCCTGAAGTGTTGGTGTGGGCTAGCTCTGCGGAATGAGCCTTATTTCCAGATACCCTCTCATCCAGTCCTGGGCATGCCTAGTTTGAACCCTGCTAGACTGGCATATAATGTGAGACCTCTCTTGTCCCAGACCCAGCCAGCATAGGATACAGAATCTACTGTACACCTGGCATCTTAGGGTTGTTTTTTTTTTTTTTTCCAAACCACAGTGACCCTTGAATGACGTGGGGGTTAGGGCACCAGCCGCACCACCCCCATCCCATCCCGTGCATTAAAAAAGTATCACTTTTGACTCCCCAGAAACTGAACTAATAGCCTAACAGGCCAATGGAAGCTTTACAGGAACACAGCAGTCAATGAACACATATTTTGTATGTTATGTGTGTTCTCTACTGTATTCTTACAAAAAAAGTAAGCTAGAGAAAAGAAAATGTTATTAAGAAAATCATAAGGAAGAGAAAACATTTACGGTAATGTACTACATCCCAAAATCTGCATGCAAGCAGACCCATGCAGTTCAAACCCGTGTTCGAGAGTCAGCTATGTTCCCTTTTTATTTCATCTCAATCTGACAAGGTAAAGTATTTCTCCTTTGCGTGTGAGGGAGCGGAGGCCCTCAGGAAACTAAGCCGACCCAGGGACACAGGGCTGCTTTGCACTTAAATGAGGGTTCTCTCTCTAGCTGCATGCTTAGAGACGGTGTCTTACTGCCCTGTTATCATTCCATCCTCATCTGGAAAATGAAACTGGGTTCCTAAGATTGAAATGATGTATCCCACAAACAGTCAAGCTCTTCAGTGTTTTGAGTCATCAGCCTCAGTAACAGCCCTGTTGGAGGTATTTGTAACCCATTTTGCAGGATATTTTCATTTTATGGAAAACTGATCCTACTCTAATGCTCTTGTCTTTCCAAAGTCAGGTTTTAGCTCCAAGTTATGCAACTGTCCAGTGCCTTTGAGTGGCACAAATAATGAGTGTGACTAAGACAGACTTGTAGGCTAGGCAGCTGTGCCTTAGGGCCTGGAAACGGCTCTGCAGACTCTGGTGTAGTTCAGTCACCTGGCTAAAAAGACAACCTCAAGTCAGTCATTCCTTGGCTCATAATAATGTGGCCTGTGGGACCTCACATGGAGGTCATGAGACCCAGCCCTGCGCCCTCAACAGGCTGTCACCTAGGAGTAGCCTGGTCTGTCTCTGCCAGAGGAGGCACAGATCTGTTCAAGCCCAATCCTCAGCCTGCTGCACTGCCACCCCTACGCCGTCTCCTGTAGCCTTGGCCTGGGACGATGGATCTGAAGGCCAGTTCAGTCTTCCGTAGACCTCCTTCCTGTCTCTCCACAGAGAAAGGAGCAGGAGTGCCTTCCAGAGCTGCCTTGGAAGGAGGCCTGCACCCTGATGTGCCTTGAGCTCTGATGAGAAAAGGCTGTGCTGAGAATAACCTCCTTGCTTTGTCCTTTGACTTTGGTGAGGCCCACCCAGCCAAGCTTGTGCTGTGTGCTATTTTTAGCATGTGGCATCCTTTAGGAAGGCCAAGTACATGTGGTTTCAGCATACAAGCAGGTCCTGGTGTGGACGCTGCTGCTGTCTCCCAGTCAGTGTGGGGGGTGGGGTGGTGAGAATAAAGTCACCCTAAAAACTCTCCTGGGGTGTGTGTGGGGGGTGGTAGCTGCTTAAGAGTTCCCTGGGGCTGCCTTTTCTGTTCTGGATCTGCGGCAGAGGCAGCCCAGGAGTCAGGGAACTCCCTGGTTTTAGGACCTCTTATTGCCCTAGTGGCCAGTTTCTCTGAAAATGACATTATCCCACTTTCATGGGAAGTCACCTGACTCAAGAGCGGTCTCCACACAGACACTAAAAACTGTCAAACTGTGGTTCTGTTGGCAGCCTGATTACTGGCGTCTTCTGGCTTAAAAACCAAAACAAAACGAGAGGCAGTAAGAGCCATGCCCCTTACTAGGAATTCTCACTGGGGGGCTACAGAAGCTGAAGAGATATGAAGGAGTTTGATGAATTCTGCTCCTCACCGCCATCCTGCCTTCTCCCCCTTTTTTCTGTTCCTCCCATCCTCTAACTTGGAGCTGCCAACTCCAGCCCATCTATCTTTTTCTGATTAAGAAACCTTCGAGCCGTATAAGGCCCTCTGTTGCCTATGGTTTATGTTGGCTGGAGACCGAGATTGTTTTTGCAAAGTCTGATTCAAAGAAGTAGCAAGGGGTGCATGTGTGTGTGTGTGTGTGTGTGTGTGTGTGCGCGCGCGCGCGTGCGCATGCATGCCTCCATTCCCATCTGCTTCCTGGGGCTGGACTGCCTTCTTGGAACAGATTCATCTGGTGGGGTTGGGGGGGTGCTAGGGTGAGGGCCTAGCATTGGCTCCAAGGCCAATGAGTGGTGTGACCCCAGGGCTTCCTGGCAAATGCATTTGCTGAGAGTTCCCAAGTAGAAAGTGAGCCCCTATTGGATCATGTAGTGTGTATCTAATCTACCAGCCAGAGAAGCACTGTATTTCTGAAATAGATTCCAGAATTTGCTTCTGTTTATTAATTAAGAAACTATAGGGGCACTTGGCTGGCTCAGCTGGAAGAGCATGCAACTT
Source organism: Martes martes (assembly GCF_963455335.1). Taxonomy (NCBI): domain Eukaryota; kingdom Metazoa; phylum Chordata; class Mammalia; order Carnivora; family Mustelidae; genus Martes; species Martes martes. The sequence continues at coordinate 33,928,573 of NC_137904.1, read as the reverse complement.
GATCTCAGGGTTGTGAGTTCGAACCCCGTGTTGGGTATAGAGATTATTTATTTATTTATTTATGAATATTTTATTTATTTATTTGACAAACAAGAGATCACAAGTAGGCAGAGGCTGGCAGAGAGAGAGGGGGGACACAGGCTCCCCTCTGAGTAGAGAGCCCGATACGGGGCTCGATCCCAGGACCCCGAGATCACAACCCAAGCTGAAAGCAGAGGCTTTAACCCACTGAGCCACCCAGGCACCCCTGTAGAGATTATTTAAATAAAACTTCAAAAATAAAAATCAAGGGATGCCTGGGTGGCTCAGTCAGTTAAGTGTCTGCCTTCGGCTCAGGTCGTGATCCCGGGGACCTGGGATTGAGCCCTGAGTTGGGCTCCTTGCTTGGTGGAGAGTCTGCTTCTCCCTCTGCCCCTCACCCCCCTCATGCGCTCTCTCTCTCTCTCGCTCTCTCTCGCAAATAAATAAATACTCTTAAAAAAATAAAATTCAAAACTGCATCACTCAAAAAATTTTAAAAAGAAGCGAAAAGAAACTACAGCCCCTTGGCTCTTTGAGATGAGCAAGTCCGTTCTCCTCTCTGGAGGAAGCTGGGTGAACCTGTCCCTCCGGGTTCTTGACCTTCAGCACAGCTTCAGCTGGGTGATGGTGGAGAGCGATTTCTCTGGCAGCAGCCCTTCGACCTCATCTTTCCCTCTCCGCTTCTTGCTGTCCCTTGAGTCAGCCAAGTGTGTTCCTGCCTTAGTACTTTGGCACATGTTCTCCCTGCCTGGAACTTTCTCGCTTCTCCTTTCCCTGTCCTCCCAGATCTTGGCACGGCTGCCCCTCACTGTTCCAGCTCTGCTGCCACCTTTGGAGAGGCGTTCCCTGACCATTCTGTCTGAAGCTCCCTCTGCCAGGCATACTTAACCCAGCTCTTCTCGACCTGGGTTCCTCGTCTAAACTACAGAGCACATGACTGAGTGACTAACTCCGCTAGTACACTTCCAGATGCACAGGAAAATAGTTAATTTGTTATCTACAAGGGGTGCTTAGGCTCCGTTCTCTGAACACCCTTGCGAGGCTGCAGGTTTATGCCATTGGGTCGCTGTATCTTCACAATGTCTTCTCTGAAATGTGACTGCCTACCCCTCCCGCTACCTATGCTTTTCGAGGGCTCTTTCCACCTCCTCAGCCCCCTCTCCCCCGGACCTGGCTCGCTATGGGAATTAAAAGCTTTATTCAACGACTAGCCCTGAGGGGTCCTGCTGCCTGATGCTGGTTAGACCTCAGGAGGGTGGGGAGCCCCAGTACCTTAGCGCTAGAGGGTCTTGCCGTCACTAAAGCCCCTGCTCTTGTGATTACGGCTGTCATACTGGCAGGGCAGTTTGGGGGCTCTGAAGCAGAATTGACATCAGCTATGGGAAAATTAAAGCAATCCAAGTTTGTACATAGAGTTGACACTACAGGCTATACTGGTTAACAAGAATCCTAAAGGTCTGTGGTAATAGAGGGGCGCCTGGGTGGCTCAGTTGTTAAGCGTCTGCCTTCGGCTCCAGTCATGTTCCAGGAGGGTCCTGGGATCAGGCCTCGCATCCCGCTCCCTGCTCAGGGGGAAGCCAGCTTCTCCCTCTTCCACTCCCCCTGCTGGTATTTTGTCTCTTGCTGTCTCTCTATGTCAAATAAATAAATAAAACCTTCAAAAAAAATGTATGGTAATAGAGCATCTCTTGCTATTTAATAGTTAAGAATTTTAAAAAAAGATTTTATTAGAGAGAGGGAGCAGAAGCAGGGGAGCTGCAGAGGGAGAGGGAGGAGACTCCCTGCTGAGCAGGGAGCCTGATGCAGGACTCAGTCCCAGGACGCTGGGATCATGACCTGAGCCAAAGGCAGTTGCTTAACTGATTGAGCCACCTAGGTGCCCAAGAATATATTTTTTGTTCTATCAAAGCACTGCTGGTAGAAAGATTTGATACACAAGTTATACACAGTTACTCTTTGAAAGAACAGCCCTTTCTTCTGAGTGTTCCTTGACCAGTCCTCTCCTTTAGAGGCAGCTGCCCTCAATTCTTCTAGGCTGTCCTCCCTGCTGTTTACATCTGTATTTCTAGGTGGGATGCTTTTCTTTGCTTTCCTTCTTCCTTTTTTTAATTTTTTTTTTTTAATGTTACCTGATTGTTTTTCTACTTTGGAAGGTAAGGACTTGGCTCATTCCTACACTTTTTTTCTCCCCTCATCTTCTTGGTATGGAGGTAGCTAGCACAACTTCTAGTCAATCTGCTGTTCAGTGTACATTATGATGTAAATATTGCTTATGGCCTCAAAGTTCTTGGTTTTCCCTATTTCCTTTCTTGTATCCACCCCCGACCTTTCCTCTCCTAGTTAATTTCCTGTGTTTCTTTACCTCCCTTGTCTATGTCTCACCTGATCTCCAGCTCTTCACTGAGCCTTGGCCGTTGCTGAGTACCTCGTTATGCTTACACACAGCAGGTTCTCAGCTGTTCATGCTGTTCCTGGGAGGCACCCCTGTCCCTGACTCTGCTTCCCCTTCATCCTGGGAATCCATTCTTCCCTTCTTTTGTGTTGCTTTGTGGATGGATGTCCCCCTCCTTTCTTGGTTTACTCCCTTGTCTTGGTGGATCCCATCTTTCAGGAGCTTGCTGAGGAAAAAATGGGGGAGGGTGGGCAGCCAACTAGAAGCAAGTTGATTCATGCTCAAGGACAAGTCCTTTTGAAGGGATGGGTTTTGGGTGTGGCTGAAGACTTGGTGGGAAGTTAGCAAAGACAACGAGGCGCCCACAGTCCTTTCACCATGCCAGCAGAGTATCTGGCTTCACTTTATGGAATAGTTTCAATGAGAGGGGATCTGGATTGGACATCAGGTAGTGAGGAGAAAGGGTATGGAATGAAAGTCTACGTATTGAGTGGTACAACCCAAGCAAGCCCTCTTGGCTTTCACAGTGCTGGTGTTCAAGCTGACAACCTCTCCACTCCAGGACATTGGAACATTCTAATCTGTGGAAACTAGCAGCCTCATTTCTGTTTGTCCCCAGCCCCAGCTAGGATACTTGCCTGACTCTTGGACCAAAGTTGTCAGTTGGTCAGTGGCAGAGGGTGGCACCAAGAGGCCCACTGAAGAAGGTCATTGGTTTTGTTTGTTTGTTTGTTTTTTTGCCCCCAAAGAAACAGACTTTAAAGTGCCTCAAAAATACAGTCTGTCTGTTTCATTTCTGTGTTCTGCTGTGCTTTGTACCCTGTAGGTGCCCATAAATATTTGTTGGGTGGAAATGACCTTAGGCCTTTATGTGATTTCTGAGTTGGTCATATTCCACTATCTGCCGTTTGAGAAATCATTGTCTCACCTGTTGCTCTGCCTACGTGAGGTGATGGTGTGAAGGTCTGCTTGCCTTACACGGTCTTTTCTGATTCCTTCTGAAGGCGTGTGTCTTCTTCATTAGCTTTTTTGGGTAAGATTATTGTCAGAGCACAAGTTCCTATCTTTCGGGCAGTCTTGGCTAGTGTTCTGTGGTCATGTTCGGGAACTCTGTGTACCTGGGAATACTTCCTGGCACCTGCTTTATCACTATCCTCAGAAATCTGTCAGAATTTACTGGTAAAGCAATCTGGTGGCCAAGAGCTAGGAATAAGGGACAGGATGGATGTGACAACCATGTGAAAGCTGCATTCCTACCCCCCCCCCAATGAAGCAGTGGGAAGACCTTTGTAGAAAATGCTGATTTTTTTCCCCCCATCTCCCCTTTATCATTTGAAACCTAATGAGACTGGACCTGTCAGGTGTTCCGTCAGCAGACTGAGGGAGACTGGGCATGTCAACTTTGTATGGAGTTCTCTTTTTTACCAAGTTTTCTAAACTGGGAGTTAGTTTAATTTGTAATTGATCTAGAGGAGAAACAGCTCTTAATTTGAGACCATGTCCTGAGAGGGGATTTTTCGCTTCTGGCTCTTCTTAACCTGGAGCTCCTGGGATTGGGCTTTTGGTCTTCATTTTGGCTGGAAAAACCTTCACTGAGCAGGTGCTCCCATCCAGACACTACTGGGTTAAGCCTCCAGTTTCCTGGAGAGCAGCCCAGGAAGCGTTCTGTGACTTCTGGACAGCTGATCTACTGAGAACAGGGAATGGGCCTGGGCCAGCCACGGTGCCTCACCTGGCTGCTCTGTTGGGCCATCACAATGAAGGGTGTGGGGGATAGTATTGGGCAGGACCTCACAGCCCCACTGTGAGCTAATTTGGAATCTTTAGGGTGCCAGCATGAGTCACAGCCCACACAGCCTCCCTACGGTTGAAGGTAACAACTGTTTGAACATCAGGGCTGGGCTGAGAGCTACATCCCTGAGGCATGGCTCCAGCACTCTGATTCCCGGGCCCCAGCCATGCTGCTGAGGGGAAGTGGCCCAGCTTACCATCGGCCTCACCCTCAGTGGCAGCACCAGACTCTGCCCAACAAGGTAGGCTTTGGTTTTCACAGCATTCACCCAGCTCTTGTGTTTGTTTCCGGTCTGCTAAGAACACCTCTAGGACTGCGCTTTCTTGTAGGAAGCCACCAGCTGTATGTGGCTATTTAAATTTAAATATTAAATAAAATTTTAAAATTCAGTTTCTCAGTTACACTGGTCACATTTCAAGTGAGTAAGTAGCTGCCAGATAGTCTCTACTTGGAGATCACCCGGGCCTTTGCCTCTTGTGACCTGCTGTGCTTTGGCCATGTTTCAGCTGCTGCCTCTTCTTCCCATTGCCTTGACAGTAAAGGTCAAACTCCTTTTGTCTGGCCCCCTACCAGCTCTTCAGCTTCTACTCCCAGGACTTGTTCTGCTCTGTCTGGGACTTTTTGCTGCCTTCCATCCCCAAAGGCGTCTGGGGTTTAGAACTTTAATTTATGTCCGTAACCCACCATTGCAACCTGAGCAAATTCTGGCTGCCTCTGAGGCAATCCTGTTTGGGTTCTGTTTGCCTGCTTCTGAAATTGGGCTCAGCTTGGTGCAAGTGTGCGAGAGATGCACACAGATTCTTCAGTATGCATTGTGAGCTTCTGGTGGAGAGTCTTTTCCTAGCAGCAACTTAAACCTATTTATGTGTGAATTATTACATGAGTGAATGTATGTGTGTGGCCTCAACCTGATGAGGAATCAGGTAAACCCATCCTGTAGAAACCAAAAGGCCCTCTTGTGGTCTTGCACAGACCTCCGTGTGTGTGGTCTTCTTCCAGCTGACTGGTGGGGGTGGAGTGGGAAAAGGGGGAGGGCGAGGGGGACTTGACCTGGCCCACAGCTACCTGCTCTTTGAAGGCAGTGGCAGCAAGTCCTGGGCTTCAGGTTCTGGATCATGTAGCTGTTTCCTGTCCTTTGAAGACCCCTTCAAGGGGAAAAGCCCTTCAGCAACAACTTGATGGGCTGAGCATTCTGGAGATGGACTGGGTTGAACACCTGGGGTGAGTCTTCGGTGATATGAAAACATAGGCCTGGAATAATGGATATATTCATATTTCCACGTGGAGTGGGCATTACATACAAGTCCGTTTAGATTGCTGAGTGCGTGTGACTTCACTGACCAGGCCCAGGTCCGCACTGGACTTGACAGCCGCTTGGCTCCCAAGTGCTTGTATTGATGATCAACTTTCCCATCAGTTAACTACATGAAGCTCTTTTTTTCCCCACAATAACTGCAGCCAGACGGGCTTAGTCACTGGGACCCACAGTTTGTACTGTTCCCAGAAATTTATTTTCTTGTTTAGCAGAAGGCTCTAGACTGCAGTAGCTGGGTTGGTCATCGGTGCTGGGAGTGAGGCCATTACTTCTCCAGAGGTAAGCTTTTCTGAGAAGCCGCAGGTTCCTCTGGGAGGAAGGAAAGGAATCCTTTTAGAACCCAGACAGAGCAGGTGAACCTAAGGTTTTGTGGGGCCACAGCACGTGCCTGCCTTCGGCTCTGTGTGACCACTGGGCAACCAGCCAGCATGCATCTATTCCCGGGCAAATGGACCTGCTAAAAATAAGCAGGCAGCTATTTAATCCCAACAGATTCAAAATAGACACGTCTCCTCCCCGCCAACCCTCAGGCAGGGCTCTGCATCCTTCTGCAAGGCTTTTCTCTGGCTTGCCAGAGTGTCTGGGGCCTCGGGAGGGGGAGTCCCTGGGGGAGGTGATGCCTTCAGTTAGCTGTGAGTGTGAAGGCTTGTAGACCAATGGTGTTAAATGCCACTTATATCTTGAAGTTTGGGTTTTTTACAGAAAACAAAAACCCAAAGACTGGGGCAAAGAGAGCAACTCGGGAGTCTGTTCCCAGAGAAGGCAGGTAGGCTGAAGCATGCACACCTGTGCATGTGGGCCTGCATGTGTATGCTCGGGTGAAGGCGCTGTGTCTGAGAATTCAGGAAGGGCTGGGGCCTCTTGCAGCACCTGTCCAGGCCTATCAGACAATGTAAAGCAGGGAAAATGGCACTGTACGGGTTCACAAGAAATCCGTTTGACTGAGGTGAGATTGGCTCTGGTAGGAGCCTTGGAAGTGAAGGGCTGAGGAAGGGAGGGACTTCTTAGGACTGGGGAAAGTGGGCTTCAGTCACCAGGTGCTCCCGAGCGGCGCCTCTGGGCAGCCGTGCCTTCAGTGAGACCCAGCAAGGCTCCTTTGAGCGGGCCAGCTGCTCATCCTATAGGCTCTTGGCCCTGTTCTTGGTGGAGATGACTGGTAGGTCTAACCACAGTCCCCAGGTAGCAAGGAAAAAAACAAAGCCTGCCTTCTCCTGCCTGGGGATCTCCTACCTCTTTCCTCAAGTTGCAGGAGCACTTCAGTTGGGCAGTTCCTGTCCCCAGAGGTCCGCATGGAGGAATAGGGGTCCTGTCTCCTGGCTCTCCAGCTCTAGTCTGAGGGCAGAGTGGTGGGCAGTGGGGATCCGGGTGGGGCATTCAGTATTCTTTGGGTTGGGGTTGGGTGATGCCGCTTCAGGGTACCAGTGTTGAACCTCAGGGGCCCTCATGCCGCAACAGCAGGAGGCATCTGGCTTGGAAATGGTGCCAAAATGGTTTCTTGAGCTGTAATTAGCCACGTAGCTGCAGCTGACTGTCTGCAAAAGGCTGTGGAGGGTGGGTTTGGGGGCTCAGAGCCTCCATCTCTGGAATACAAGTGGGCTGGGGTGGGGAGGGTTAGGTGGGTGAGTGGTGGGGGTCTCCTGCCAAGCTACCGGGCAGTGTTGTGTCCCCAGGTGACTGGTCCTGTGCTCAATGTGAACCAGGTCCGGGAGAAAAAGGGATGAAGTGGGGCTGGGGAACAGTGACCTGGGTCGGGGGCAGGCAAGGGGGTACATTGTAGTGTGGATCAGCTAGGGTGTAGGACCAAAGCCAGGCTGGGAGGGTATGCTTGAGTGTGGGCCTCTGACTTATAGCCCGTTCCTGGGATCTCCAGAGGTGAACTGGGGTCAACTGCTGGGTCCTTAGGATCAACTTCTAGTACCAAAGGGGTGGGGGCTTCTCCCAGTTGTTTTGAGAGGCAGTTTGTATCTTGGGTAGCAGCTCCCTCCTTGCACACCTCAATTTGAGTTTGGTTTTGTGCCCTTGTTAAAACAGGAGACTGCCCTCTATAGGTTGTTCTACCTTAGGATTCTTTATCTTCCTCTCTACCGCATTCCATGGAATTTTGTTCTTGAGATCAGAGAATTGGTAGAAGACCATGGGAATCAGAACTATAAATCCTGTTGAAATGAGATTGACTAGTTAGTAAGGAATCAGAATCTAAATTGGCAAGAGGAGAACGCAGGTTGAGACCCCAGCCACACGTTGCCTGTCACCTGTTGGGTGGGACTGATCTGACAGTAGGCCACATCACACTCATACTGCTTTATCCTGAGCGCACCCTTCCCCCAAATCTTCTGTTCCTTCTCAGATTTTATTTTTATGTGGAAGACCTTGACTGCAAAGAAAATACTCTAATGTAATCTACCACTTCTTCGAGGCTGTGCACGTTGTTCCAGGAAAGTGATTCTCTAACTTGAGTGTGCATTGGAATCACCTGGGTTGGGGGCACCTGGCTGGCTCGCTCAGTGGCACGTGCAACTCTTGGTCTTGGGGTTGTGAGTTTAAGCCCAATGTTGGGTATAGAGATTACTTAAAAATAGAAAAATATTAAACAACACCCACCCCCAGCCAAACCAAAAAACCTGGTACCTTGGTCTCACTCTCAGAGATTATGATTTAATTGATTTCGGTGCCACCTTGGCCTTGAAGTTTTAAAAGCTTCCCAAGTGATGATAAGTTGCCACTAAGTTGGAGAACTGCTGAGAGAGAGAAGTTTAAGTCTCTCTCCCCAAAAGGAAGAGATTTTTATCTTAGGTTGGCAGATAAGAAAAAAACTACTGGAACTAATAAATGAGATCAGTAAGTTTGTAGGATATAGGATCTGTGTGCAAAACCATCTCCTCTCCTACAATTGGAAGGCTTGGCATGTATCCTTCCCGGTTTTTCAGTAGGATTATGCGGATGTAGACATTCCACGGATGGTGGTCTGCAGCTTTTATTTTCGGTGTCACGGCAGTTTTTCTACATCCATATGGGAGATCAGCCTACTTCTCTATCACTGGTATGTCCGTGGATTCTGCAGTATATTTATCAGTGAGTCTCTAGAATTTTGTTTCAAATGATGCCCCAGTGAACTTTTATATAGGCCTTTGCCTATGCAGAATTTCTCTCTCTCTCTCTCTTTTTTTTTTAAAGATATTTATTTATTTATTTCACAGAGAGATCACAAGTAGGCAGAGAGGCAGGCAGAGAAAGAGGAAGGGAAGCAGGCTCCCTGCTGAGCAGAGAGCCTGGTTCAGGTCTCGATCCCAGGACCCTGGGATCCTGACCTGAGGCAAAGGCAGAGGCTTTAACCTACTGAGCCACCCAGGCGCCCCTAGAATTTTTTTTTTTTTTTTTTTTTGAAGAGAAGATGGCCAGTGTGAGGTTTTTAGGTCATAGTTATAATGTTCTAAGAGCAATATGAACTCCCCCTTTCCTTGGTCCATATGCTGCCTCATTTCCTCAGACACGTTAGTGTGTTCCAGACTTGACGTGGAATAGAACCCGACTTCCAATCCTTGACTGTATGACCTTGAGCTTTTTTTTTTTTTTTGAAGTATTTATTTATTTAAGTAATAACTATACCCAACATGGGGCTCTAACTCATGACCCCAAGGTCAAGAGTCGCATGCACCACTGACTGAGCCAGCCAGGTGCCCTGCTTGAGCTTTTTCTTTCTTTGTTTTAATTAAGCAGGCTTCACGCCCAACATGGAGCCCAACTCAGAGCTTGAGCTCCGGATCCTGAGATCGAGACCTGAGCTGAGATTGAGTGGAACACTTAACCGATCGAGCCACCCAGGTGCCCTGCTGACCTTGAGCTATTTTGACCTTGATGATGGCAATACATTCCAGACCAGGTTGAGGATTAAGTGATCCAAAGGAGAACACCTAATGGGGTTCTGTGTTGGAATCTAAAGTTGTGAGGAGCGTCGTTGAACTTTCTGCCTGGAGGGATTGATAGGATCTTCCAAGCCTGGCCACTGCTTAGTTCTGCTTGATATTTTTCAGTCCCACAGATTCACTTTCAGATATTAACAAGAAGGTTTATGGCTTTCCCCACCCCCTTACTTTGGGGGCAGAACATGGTTCCTGTGTTCTTCACTAACTGTAATGTGTTTGTGAATCCCCTGGGAGTCTTATTAAAATGCATCTTGTGATTTAGTAGGTCTGGGCTGGGGCTCTGTTTCTAGCAGGTTTCCAGGTGATGCTCAGTGCTTCTGGTCCATAGACCACCCTTTAAGAAGCAGAGTCCTAGAGCAGTGGTTCCCAGTGGAGGCATAAATCCAAATTAAGCACAATAAAGCACAAACCCAAATTAAGGTATAATTTGCAATATCAGTGGAGGATTTTTGGTTTTAAGAAGGCTTGTGATTTTTGCAGACAGAATAAAATTTACTGGCATGGGAGGTACTGAATTATAAGCGTTCTAAAATAAGTCTGTCACAAACCTCTAAAGAGAGCTAACCCAGCTTTGCATAGTACTTAATACATATCTCAACTAATCCTTGTACCAGCCATGCTTTATGAGCTGTGTCCCCATCTTATGAGGAAGAAAACTGAGGTTTTCTATCTCCTTTATGTGTCTACTGCCTTCTCCTGGCCCGGATCCAGTTGACTTAGGTGTCCAGGTTCCTGTCGCTTGGTATCCTGTTTCTCCTACTCCCAGGATCACCTGGGAACACAGATTGGTGTGTGTGCCTTGCAGACCTCTGCAGATTATCTGTTGCCTACAGGCTTAAGTCCAGACTCCACAGTGAGGCCCCAGAACCCTCACTGAGTCCACCAAACAGCTTGATTCTTCAAGCATGACTGTACCTCCATGCCACTGTCTGTTTTGCTGGTCCGTCCCCCTGGAGCCTCCCCCTCATCCCTTCGAAATCTTACTCATCCTTGGTCCCAGGACTTTCTTGCTGCATAACTGTTTCATTGACTGATGATTTTGTGGGCGATGTGAGGGACATAGATACATGTGGCTTCATGGGTCTTTAAAAATACTCCAGTGTCAGGGTGCCTGGGTGGTTCAGTCAGTTAAGTATCTGACTTGATTTTGGCTCAGGTCATGAACTCTCAGGGTTGTGAGATCAGTGGATCCCGTCAGGCCCTGCATTCAGCAGGGACTCTGAGATTCTCTCTCCCGTGTCCTCTCTTTCTTTTTCAAAAAAATCCAAAACAAAACCATAAAACAAAACAAAAAAAAACCCCTCCAGTGTCACCTGAGTAGATAAGTGTTCTGGGAGTTCAGAGAACTAAAACACTAAACACGCTATCCCCTTGGGGGAACATGGAATTTGGCATTGAGAAGTGATGAAGGAAGGGATTTGGGTCCAAGAGAAGGCTCATCTTGTTTGAAGGGAGTGTGTGTGGACGAGGGAGCAGAAGGGGGCTTGTCTCCCTGCCCACCTGCCTCAGGTGGGTCGTGCTATGGGTATGAGCAGGGGGAGGGAAGCCCCTCACAGGGGTAGGGAAGGGAGAGAGAGCAGCTGG